>NW_026969430.1:0-40985 GCF_028390025.1 Pseudophryne corroboree
GACCCAGTTTAATCTTTGTGGAATGCCTGGTTGTTGTTTTTAAGGTAATTTATTGCCTGGCATTTGAGGGGGTGGGGTGTGGTTACAGATTTCAATTATTGGTTTCACTTGTAATAGTCTTCTACTTAAGTCCAATGGTGTAGGCTGTGCAAAGCCATTTGGCTGTGCATTTATTGATCTAAGCGTGCATTTTTATCAAAGCGTGATAAAATTGACACATAACAGCAGTGTTCAGTCAGCGTTCAATCGAAGTGAAAAAGAAGGAAAACAGAAGCACACCAATCTAACAAAACAAAGAAAACTGAAGAACTAATAACAAATGTGAGTCACTTACTCCTCAGATCACTCACCTCCTGATTGTTGCATCTGATTACATAGCACAGAACTACCTTACTTGGACATTTCATAAACCATCCATTTCACCTACAAATGCCTGTATCTGTATTATTGTAATTTTGTTTTTTAAGCACAGCTGCACCAATGCAATTTTACCTGCAAACACTTAAAACATCTAACATAATTACCATTGCTTCTTAAACCTCTCACAATCCTTTCATTTCTTACACTCCAAATACATTTCTGCACCCACTTTATCTACGCTTTTGACTCATTTCATACCTTGAAAATCTAATTCACATCTCTCCCACAAACTCATACCCCCTATCCTGTGCCCTCTGGAATGCCAGATCTGTTTGTAACAAACTGGTCCCCACTCATGACCTTTTCATTTCCAACTCCCTACACCTACTAGCCATTACTGAAACTTGGATTATGCCCTCTGACACTACTTCTGCTGCTGCTCTCTCTGCTGGGGGCCTTACATTCACACACACACCCCGACCTGGGGGTCGCCATGGGGGTGGTGTTGGGGTCCTTTTACCTTCTAGTTACTCCTACCAACTCATACCACCAGAACCATCCCTTATATTCTCTACATTTGAGGTCCACGCCATATGCCTCTTCCAACCAGTCCATCTTAGAGTAGCTGTCATTTACCGCCCCCCTGGCACTGCTTCCAAATTCATCGACAACTTTGCTTACTGGCTTCCTCACTTCCTCTCTTCTGACATTCCCACCATTATCCTAGGCGATTTCAACATCCCTATTGACATCCCCACACAATCCCCTGCCTCTAAACTCCTTAACCTCACCTCTTCACTTGGTCTCTCCCAGTGGACCTCCTCACCCTCCCATGTGAATGGGAGCTCACTGGATCTGGTCTTCACTCACCGCTGTGATATTTCTGATTTTTCCAACTCCCCATTTCCCCTCTCTGACCACCACCTGCTCTCCTTCAACCTATCTCTCTCGACTTCCCCATCTCTACCTCCTAAGGCTACCATCACTAAGCGTAACATTGAAGCTATTGACACCACATTCCTTTCCTCCCTGTTTGACTCACTTCTCTCTCCTATTCTCTCTCTCTCATGCCCTGAACAAGCCACTTCCACATACAATGCTTCCCTTACTTCTGCTCTTGACTCTGTTGCTCCACCAACCACTATTCACCCTTGCAAATTAACACCTCAACCCTGGCACACCAAATGCACCAGATATCTGCAAAAATGCTCATGTACTGCTGAGCGACACTGGAGGAAATCACGCTCTAAGGCAGACTTCCTCCATTTCAAACTTATGCTCTCATCCTTCAGTGCTGCCCTTTCTCTTGCTAAACAGTCATACTTCAAGAACCTCATCTCCTCCCAGTCTTCCAACCCCCGGCGCCTCTTTGCCACTCTCAACTCACTCCTCTGCCCACCTCCACCTCGTCTCCCTTCCTCACTCTCTGCTCTTGACTTTGCCACTTACTTCACATCCAAAATTGACTCCATACGTCAGGACATCACATCACACCAGACTATCAGTAACCAGCCTTCTCCCATCCCTTACCAACCCTCCCCATCCCTCGCACCAACTCTGTCATCTTTCTCCCATGCATCTGGAGAGGAAGTCATGGCCCTCATTCATTCCTGTCCCCTCACCACCTCCCCACTTGACCCTATCCCCTCCCGCCTCCTTTGCCACCTCTCTTCTTCTGCTTGTTCCCATCTTTCCCACCTTCTCAATCTCTCCCTCTCATCAGGCACTGTCCCCTCTGCCTTCAAGCACGCTCTCATCTCTCCTATTCTTAAAAAACCTACCCTTGATCCAAACACTCTCTCCAACTACCGACCCATCTCTCTCCTCCCTTTTGCCTCCAAACTCCTTGAGCGTATTGTCTACAACCGCCTTACTTCCTTTCTTTCCTCACACTCACTGCTTGACCCATTCCAGTCTGGCTTCCGTCCTCTCCACTCCACTGAAACTGCCCTTACAAAAGTATGCAATGACCTCCATGCTGCTAAATCTAAGGGACACTACTCTCTACTTATTCTACTTGATCTCTCTGCTGCTTTTGACACTGTGGACCATCCTCTCCTACTGCAAATCCTTCACTCCATTGGTCTGCGTAACACTGCCCTCTCTTGGTTGTCGTCCTACCTTTCTGACCGTTCATTCTCTGTCTCCTCTCATGACTCCACCTCCCCCTCACTTCCACTAACTGTAGGGGTACCCCAAGGTTCTGTCCTTGGTCCTCTTCTCTTCTCTCTCTATACGTCCTCACTAGGTAAGCTCATTAGTTCTTTTGGTTTCCAATATCATCTCTATGCTGATGACACTCAAATCTATCTTTCCTCTCCAGACCTCTCCCCTACTCTCCTCACTCGTATCTTCAACTGTCTCTCTGCTATCTCTTCCTGGATGTCCCAGCGCTTTCTTAAACTTAACATGTCTAAGACCGAGCTGATCATCTTCCCTCCCTCCCGCATAATCTCACCTCCTACAATCTCATTATCTATTGATGGCACTACTATCTCCTCTACCCCCCAAGCGCGCTGTCTTGGAGTAATCCTTGACTCCTCCCTCTCCTTCAAACCACACATTCAGCACCTCTCACAAACCTGCCGTTTTCATCTAAAAAATATTTCCAGGATCAGACTTTTTCTGACCCAGGATGCTACTAAGACTCTTATCCACTCACTGGTCATCTCCAGACTGGACTGCTGTAATCTCTTCCTGACTGGCATTCCTGACAAATACCTCTCTCCACTCCAATCTATCCTCAATGCTGCTGCCCGGCTCATTTTCCTCACCAAACGCACTACGTCCACCTCTCCTCTCTTACTAGTCCTTCACTGGCTCCCCTTCCCTTTCAGAATCCATTTCAAGCTTCTCACACTTGCTTACAAAGCCCTCACCCACTCCTCTCCCATCTACATCTCTGATCTTATCTCGCTTTACACTCCCACCCGTCCTCTTCGCTCTGCTAATGCACACCGACTCTCCTGCCTACGGATTACTTCCTCCCACTCCTACCTCCAAGATTTTTCACGTGCTGCACCACTTCTCTGGAATTCCCTACCTCTCCCCCTCAGACTCTCCACCTCTCTACAAAACTTCAAACGGGCTCTCAAGACCCACTTCTTCACCAAACCCAGCCAAATCTCATCCTAAACCTCTGTTCCATGCTCTCTATGTACCCCATCTGTCTCACCCCTGTCTGTCTACCCCTCCCTTTTAGAATGTAAGCTCTCACGAGCAGGGCCCTCTTCCCTCATGTGCTTACTCTTTTCTTACTTTAATAATCTTCAGCTGCACCAAATCCAGCAGTCTTCTGCCACCTGATACTTATTCCAGTGTCATCTGCTGATGTAGCTATGTTTATTTACCCTGTACTTGTCCTATATTGTCGTCAACTGTAAGTTGCTGTTTTCCTGTTTGATTATTTGTTTATGTACTCTGTAATTGGGCACTGCGGAACCCTTGTGGCGCCATATAAATAAAGGATAATAATAATAATAAATAATATAATATATAGCAGTACGGTACAGTAGGCCACTGCTCTACCTACCTCTGTGTCGTCAAGTATACTATCCATCCATACCTGTGGTGCATTTTAGAAAAAAACATGTCTCGGCAGAGCAATCTATAAATCCATCATTTTTCAGACAGCAACAGTGGGTATTGTAATAGTCACCCAATCCATCACTTTTATAGGGTTACATGCACCCACATGCTACAGCCTGTCTCAATAATTTTACTGTCACGCTGTGTGTGTTTGTGTTTTTATTTGGGTATTTTGTGTTGTTGTAGAACTACAGGTACCAGCAAGCCCGTTATTTCCCCGCCTGCTGGTACTTGAGGTTCTCCAAGTACCAGCAAGCGGGGGAGGCTTGCTGGGCCTTGTAGTTCCACAACGAAAAAACAATATTCTTTTTTTACACACATGGCTATCAGCCCGGCACCCACCACCCAGGGGTGCTGGGGACAGCCTCGGGCTTCACCCCTGGCCCTTGGGTGCCTCGAGGGGAGGAACCTCTTGATTTAAGGGGTCCCCACTCCTCCAGGGAACCCCGGCCAGGGGTGACTAGTTGGAGGGGTAATGCCAGGGCCGCAGGGACCTACATAAAAGTGTCCCCCGGCTGTGGCATTATCTCTCTGGCTAGTGGAGCCCGGTGCTGGTTTTAAAAATATGGGGGACCCCTACATCTATTGTCCCACGTATTTTTGGAACCTGGACCGGTCTAAGAGCCCGGTGCTGGTTGTCTAAATACGGGGAACCCCTGTCCAATTTTTCCCCCAGTATTTAAATAACCAGGACCGGCTCAAAGAGCCCGAGGCTGGTTATACTAAGGAGGGGGGACCTCACGCATTTTTTTAACCCATTCAGACCCTTCTCCTTTAAGTTAATGGAAGCCCTGGACAACAAAATTGCATTCATGTCCTCCTCCCTCACCCTTCCCAGTCCCAAACACTCATTTTTTTTTTCTTTAAAAATTTATAATATATAACGAGAACAATGAGCAGGCAGGCAGCGGGCATTGGCGGCATCGGACTGAGATAGAAATTAGTGGTGGAGGGCTGGGTCAGTTGATTGTGGGCGAGTTTGTAAGCCATTGGCGGTGGCAGCGGGTATCGGCTCAGAGGCAGTAGCGGGCATTGGCTAAGGGTCATCGGCAGGATTCGGCGGACATTATGGCTGTAGTGCCTCACTAGCCACTGACCTCACCGCACGCCACTGTGGGACAGATGTAACATGCAGAGAGAGGTAGATTTGGGAGGGGGAATGTCCTAGCATAACTGTTAATTGCAGTGTAATACTGTAATTCAGCTGTGCAGCATTTGTGGCTAAATGTCAAAGAAGCCAGTATTTACCCTGCATGCAAAACAATAAATGTATTTGAACATACCTCCCAACTATCCCAATTTTTGCAGGACAGTCACTTTTTTGGGGAATGTCCAGCTAACCCAAACAACCCCCCCCCCTTCCCATGGGAAAGGGGTGGGGGGGTGGAAGGCTCCCTGTAGCTTGTTGCTCTGCAAATATGCACATTGTGGGTAATTCAGACCTGATCGCTAGGGTGTGTTTTTTGCATCCCTGTAATCAGGTAGTTGTCGCCTACAGCGGAAGGGAAAATTTGCTGTGCAGGTGTGTGATCACATGTGCACAAGAGCTGCACAGCTCAGCACTTACTCAGCCATTGAGGTGACGTCACAAATCCTCCCACAAAACGCCGGGTCCCTCCAGTGTTTTTCCGGACACTCCCTAGAAACATTCAGTTGCCACCCACACAAACACCCTCTTCTTGTCAATCTTCTTGTGATCTCCGGACCGTCGCACTTACGCATTGTGGCGCATACGCATGTGCAGTGCAAACCAAATTGCCCGCTGGGTGAAAATAAATTGAAGCGATCTGGTCTGAATAAGCCTCAATCTCTATTCACGGGAGACAGAGGGGCTGGGGCATGGCCAGCAGCTCACAGAGCACCTATAATGACAAAAATGGGAGACATGGCTCATGATCGCGATATACCTGCGAAGGTACGCCCTCTACTGATTGACAGGCAGAGGCATTCGCATTTTCTGCGGGGCACCCGGAGAAAATGTAGGCACACGCACAGGATGGACCCTGCGTATATGCCCCCATCCTCTTCATAGTTTTTGCGGTTGGAACGCGTATTACGATCCAAACTGAATTAGGCCCTATGTCTTATATACACGAGCAGTGTGAAAACATCAATCGATGGGGGTAATTCCAAGTTGATCGCAGCAGGAATTTTGTTAGCAGTTGGGCAAAACCATGTGTACTGCAGGGGAGGCAGATATAACATGTGCAGAAAGAGTTAGATTTGGGTGAGTTATTTTGTTTCTGTGCAGGGTAAATACTGACTGCTTTATTTTTACACTGCAAATTAGATTGCAGATTGAACACACCACACCCAAATCTAACTTTCTCTGCACATGTTAAATCTGCCTTCCCTGCAGTGCACATAGGTGGTCATTCCGAGTTGTTCGCTCGGTAATTTTCTTCGCATCGCAGCGATTTTCCGCTTAATGCGCATGCGCAATGTTCACACTGCGACTGCGCCAAGTAAATTTGCTATGCAGTTAGGAATATTACTCACGGTTTTTTCATCGTTCTGGTGATCGTAATGTGATTGACAGGAAGTGGGTGTTTCTGGGCGGAAACAGGCCGTTTTAGGGGCGTGTGGGAAAAAATGCTACCGTTTCTGGGAAAAACGCGGGAGTGGCTGGAGAAACGGAGGAGTGTCTGGGCGAACGCTGGGTGTGTTTGTGACGTCAAACCAGGAACGACAAGCACTGAACTGATCGCACTGGCAGAGTAAGTCTCGAGCTACTCAGAAACTGCACAGAGATGTCTTATCGCAATATTGCAAATCTTTCGTTCGCAATTTTAAGATGCTAAGATTCACTCCCAGTAGGCGGCAGCTTAGCGTGTGCAATGCTGCTAAAAGCAGCTTGCGAGCGAACAACTCGGAATGAGGGCCATGGGGGGTAATTCTGAGTTGATCGCAGCAGGATTTTTGTTAGCAGTTGGGCAAAACCATGTGCACTGCATTTACGAACAGATGATTTTTTATATAAATTTTAAAATGTTAGTAAATGTGTGTTTTTTTTTTCAACCTGGAAGCCCAACATCGATTAAGATCGATCTTAAATAGACCCCTGGGTTTTAAGGATAACCATGGTTGAGTCCAATGGTTAATTCACATTGACCGAAGTTCTAATTAAGTCACCTGTGCTCAAGCATGATATCCTTAAAATCTGGATTGCAATGACAGCATTTTGGAACTATGCCTAAGGGTTTAATTTTTACATTTATCCACTGACAATAAATCTACCTACAATATCCCTGTAACTGTTATGATTACAGTATTTCACTAAATAATTTAATTTGCTGAACCTTCTGTAAAAAGAAATATTAAGCTGCTGTAATTCCCAGATGCAGCAAATTTGTTAGCTAGTGGGCAAAACCATGTGCACTGCAGGGTTGGGGGGGGGGCAGATATAACATTTGCAGAGAGATTTAGGTGGGTTATATTGTTTGTGTGCAGGGTAAATACTGGCTGTTTTGTTTTTACACTGCAATTTAGATTTCAGTTTGAACACACCGCACCAAAATCTAACTCTCTCTGCACATATTATACACCCCCCCCCCCCTGCAGTGTACATGGTTTTAGCTAATACATTTGCTGCTGTGATCAGATCTGAGTTAAGCCCTATGTATTTGGCACTGGCAAAGGGTTAGAGGCCTTGCTGTAGAGCTCACACCTTTCTTATCATGCATTGTAATATTTCCTATGTCCTGATGTTGTGCTCTCTGCTCCATCCAAGTAAACAGCAATGTAGCATGGCTATCAAAGAGCGTGAAGATTGCAGATTTCCTGGGATTAATGCTAAGGAATGCTATTCCAGAGGCTGCTGCTTTAATTCAAGTGTCACTGGGGTTAAATGGTGTTTTTACCTTAAAAACACAGGTAGAGTATATAGTACAGTGGTAAAGTGGGAGCATGTAGTGCTATTGATTACAGTTTTGATGGAGCTTAAACATGGATAAGGTCCATGGCTCTAAGAGTTTATCTTGTGTATCCTTTATTCTTAGTCATGGTCAGATAAGATTAGAAAATACCATTTAAGTGGAAATTTCCTGTTAGCTGTTTTTCAGTTTGCTCAACTGTCTGATTAACTGGTCCTAAAAAAGGACCAAAGGCGCTAAATTGCCCTGTGATCTAGCTAAATTGCCCCAGTTAAAAAAAAAAAAAAACTAAGCTGCTGTAATTCCTGGATGTTTCCTTACTGCATCAACAGGAAGTGACAAGAAACAATGTAATGTGGAACCGTACAGCAGAAGGGATTGCGGCTACCCCACAATAAGTGCAGCGGAATGTAAGAAGAGAAATTGTTGCTTTGACTGCAGCATTCCCGGGGTTAACTGGTGTTTCTTCAAGTCACAAGGTATGGAGCTGCTGTATAGTTACTCGCAAGTCAGTAGTTGTATGATGCTCACACCTGTTAAACTGGATACACACAGAATGCCCTACACAGGGGGTGAAATGAGCGCCCCCCCCCCCCCCCGTACGCTCAGCACACATCACGCTGTGCTGAGCGGGGGCAGAGATGTGTGCTGAGCAGTTCGCTCAGCACACATCTCTCCCCAAAATCGGGCCGTGAATACGGACCTTTAAACTGGATCCACACTTAGATTATCTGTCCAATTTTTTTTTTCTAGTTGAAACAAAATTATGCTAATATGTGGCAGCAAATGACAATTGACCATTTGCTCACAAACACTGGAAAACATCCAAAAATGGTCATTTAGATAAATTGGTTAAATCCATTTCATTTAGCTAATTTATCCAAACTACCTTTATTGTATCTTTGTGGGTGAATGATGTGTGGGTCAGTGTTGAGGGTGGTGGAGGAGATGGGTAATAGGCACAGCAGGGTGTGGACAGTCAAATAGTGTGCTTAGAGGTTCAGAGTCATTGTATGAGACTCTGGCAACAGTGACTTGATGAGTCTGGTGTCCATAGGGTGGGACGCATTAACCTTTTTATGCTATTGAAATTGTTCTCCTCCTGACCGACGCAGTTCCTTGCTCCGAGGTTGGTGTATTGTCCTGTTGCAGCGCCTCTCCACTGTGGTCACAGTGAGCTGTGTGGTGTTGCTGGCGCATGCCAATCTCCCCCCAACCTCCCTCTTGCATTTCAGACCTACGTACGCATGATGGGATCTTGTATGATATGCGCGTGTGCTGTAGAGATGAAAGTGGGGGTGAGGAGGCAGATCGTGAGATGGGGAAACTTTGTGGACTGTTAGCAAAGGGGAGCACTGGGCAATCTGAGTTGCAAAGAGGGCAGCAGAAGAGGTTATTGCATGTGCACTGGTGACAGGTCCATCCTTGGTGGCCAGCCTCAGTGGTAAAGGGGTACATGAGCTAGTGTCCCTTGGCCAGCCATGTACCATGGCCACCTCCCTACCTCCTATATATTCTCCCTGATCTGTCACTTTGTTACGGTCTGCTGCTGGCACTGGTGTATCGTCCTGCAGATGCCGTCTCCGCCCATTGCTGTGACTTCCCCCAGAGTTAGCCACACAGAGTGACAGATCTGGGAAAATATATAGGAGATCATTACTTTCACTTGCAGCCTACCTTATTTTTTGCAGCCTAGCATGCTCCTGACCCCTTCTCTCACTAATACTTATACAACATTCATGAACTCATCTTAAGGTTTCTTTATTATTCAGTCACACTGTCTTGGATCCAAACCATTTCCTGTGGCATTGCAGTCAAACAATTGAGCTATTTACCCTTGCATAGAAAGGTATAATCTAAGCTAGAGAATTCTATTTGGAGCTCACCTTGTACTTTGTGAAGAAATAATCAGCTTTGTGGCTGAGCAGATATATGGAGTGTGTGGCTGCACACTGCATTGATCTGCTGAGTTGCAATGCTAATAATTTTTTTTTTTTGCAAAGTACCAATAGCTTCATTGTGAAGGTGGAAAGAAGGGTGTTACGGCATGGAATGTACAAACTGCGAGACCCTGCTGGTAGCGCCTTTGTCTATTTAGTAGGAAGGGCACGTAACAGCCGGGGGGCAATGGAGGAAGCCCCTTTAGGGCTGGAGCCCGGCGGAAACTGACTCCGTTGTCTCTGGCAGTTCCGCCCCTGGACTAGAGGAATGGTCAAGAACATGGCAACATTTAATGCCAAAAAATGCAAAATCATACACGTCTCAAAAATGCAAAGGCTAACTATAATATTAAGGGCATTATAATGGCAAGAGGAAAGCTATCTAAGTATTACTATTTCAGGTGAGCAATGTAACAAAGCAATAGGAAAGGCAAGTCAGATGCTTGTTTGCATAGGTTAAAGAACCAGTAGCAGAAAAAAGTAATACAGGTTGAGTATCCCATATCCAAATATTCCGAAATACGGAATATTCCGAAATACGGACTTTTTTGAGTGAGACTGAGATAGTTAAACCTTTGTGTTTTGATGGCTCAGTGTACACAAACTTTGTTTAATACTCAAAGTTATTAAAAATATTGTATTAAATGAACTTCAGACTGTGTGTATAAGGTGTATATGAAACATAAATGAATTCTGTGAATGTACACACACTTTGTTTAATGCACAAAGTTATAAAAAATATTGGCTAAAATGACCTTCAGGCTGTGTGTATAAGGTGTATATGAAACATAAATGCCTTCTGTGCTTAGATTTAGGTCCCATCACCATAATATCTCGTTATGGTATGCAATTATTCCAAAATACAGAAAAATCCGATATCCAAAATTCCTCTGGTCCCAAGCATTTTGGATAAGGGATACTCAACCTGTAATGCCACTGTATAGGTCCTTGGTACAGCCACATTTAGAATCCTGTGTTCAGTTCCAGAAGCCATATCTCCAGAAGGCTGTAAATACATTAGGGCAACTAAAATTGTGCATGCCCTACATCACAAAACTTACCTGGAAATACTAAAAAATGTTGATGTGTATAGTTTGGAGAAGGGAAGAGGGAACATACAGTAATAGAAACATTTAAATATATAGGGAGGAATGTAATAGGGTGTGAGAATCAGAAAGTGAGAGATTTTGTGTTTTTTCCTGTTGTTTTTTGTTTTTTTTGTTTGATTGTTTGTTTTTAAAGTGGCAATCCTTTACATGGCAAAACCAGGTTGATATTTGCCATGTAAAGGATTGCCACCGTGGGCATGTGTAGAAGGGGCACTGCTACTGTTGGCATTATGTGTGTAAGCTGCACTGATATGGTGGTTATGTGTATAAAGGGCACTGCGACTGTGGGTATTATTATTATTATTATTATTATTACATGCGGTGTAATGACAATAAGATAGTGCTACTGTGTGGCGTATTTTGATTTGGGGTGCTATTGTGTGGCCATGCCCCTTCCTTGTGATACCACACCTTCTTTTTTTAAGGAGCGCACTGTCCCTTTATTAAGTATTGGAGAGAGGGCCCAAATTAATAGTTTGCAGGGAGGCGCCAAACACCCTAGCACTGGCCCTTTGGTAGGGGACAGGATTTGCTTCTGCTTGTGCACATATGTTATGATTGCCAGCCAACAGCACTGGTTTTGCCTATAACACTAACTATAAATATTTTGAATTGGTCCTGGACCACCAATCCAAGGCACCCCTGCAAGTGTCCTGAGGCACCCCAGGGTGCAGTTTGAGAACCACTGGTATAGTGAGTACCCAGGATAATTATTGTAGCTGGTCTGCGGGTAACAGCTCTCAGATCCACTTCTAGAAAAAATGCAGCAATGTAATTTGAGTGACAAACTGCAGAGATGAACCCTTTCTGTGACTGCTGCACAGGGATCACACAAACTCTATTCATAGGGCTGACTTCACTTAGGGGAGATGTTCTCACCCCGCAAAGAAGTGCGAGTATATACCGCACTTACGGTACCATTGGATTTACAGATATTTTCTTGCAATACACTATGGGGGTCATTCTGAGTTGATTGCTCGCTAGCAGTTTTTAGCAGCCATGCAAACGCATTGTCGCTGCCCACTGGAGAGTGTATATTCACTTTGGAGAAGTGCGAATACTTGAGTAGCAGAGCGCCTGCAAAATCGTTTCAAAATAAGACCAGCACTGTAGTTACACTTCGTGTGCGTTGATTCTAACAACCGAGGGACGGCTTTTGATGTCACACACCCATCCAGCGAATGCCCAGCCACGTCTGCATTTCTTCTGCCACGCCTGCATTTTTCCAAGCACTCCCTGAAAACGGTCAGTTGACACCCAGAAACGCCCTCTTTCTGTCAATCTCCTTGTGGCCTGTTCTGTGATTGGAATAATCGCTAGAACTAGTGCAAAACCACAATGGACTTTGTACCCGTACGATGCGCATGCACATTACGGAGCATGCGCATGCACAGATTAGCCATTTTTTTTCAACTGATTGCTACGCAGCGAACAACGGCAGCAAGCGATCAACTCGGAATGACCCCCTATATACATAGAAACATGGATTTTTACTGCAGGAATTATGGTTAGTTTAGGGGTATCGGTTAGGGTCAACAGAGGTGTAGCTAGGGGTCCAAGCGCCCCTGGCAAAGTAAGGGACTGGCGCCCCCCCTTTCGATAAAGCATTGCAGTCCATTGGCGGTTACCATGTTGGAGCCACAGCAACTGACCCCCTCCCCCACACGCTGCCCTACATCATCGGCTGGGATTCACTGTTGGTGTGAAGCCACTGGGAACATTCTGGTAGCATTAGCAGCAGCCTGTGTCATAGATAGGGAAGGCAGAAGGTTAACTAGCTAATAGCAGTCTGTTGGCAGCAGAGGCTGGGCGGGGGGCTGAGAATGAGCCAACGCTGATCAGTGTCCAGTCTGCTCAGACAAAAATATTTTGTGATCAGGGCTGGTTCTAGACCAAAGGAGCCAATGGCAAAAATTTCCTTTGGCACCCCCCCCCCCCCCCCCCCCACACACACACACACATACACACACACACACACACACACACACACACAAAAAAGAACATATCCCAGTTTAACATAACGCTATGTGGTGCAAGGTGTGGAGCTGGTCACTTGTATCAGACCTCTGACATTTGCCTTTTCACCCATATTGCATACTTTTTCTTGCAGGTTGTGTCTTAATTCAAGAAGTGTTCTAAGTACTTCAGCTTAGTATCTTTACTGACCCCTCTTTACCCCACACTACATAACTGACCCCTCTATACCCTACACTACATCACTGACCTTTCTATAACCATCACTGCATTACTGACCCCTCTATTAGAGATCTGCACTTGAAATTTTTCGGGTTTTGTGTTTTGGTTTTGGGTTCGGTTCCGCGGCCGTGTTTTGGGTTCGACCGCGTTTTGGCAAAACCTCACCGAATTTTTTTTGTCGGATTCGGGTGTGTTTTGGATTCGGGTGTTTTTTTCAAAAAACACTAAAAAACAGCTTAAATCATAGAATTTGGGGGTCATTTTGATCCCAAAGTATTATTAACCTCAAAAACCATAATTTCCACTCATTTTCAGTCTATTCTGAATGCCTCACACCTCACAATATTATTTTTAGTCCTAAAATTTGCACCGAGGTCGCTGGATGACTAAGCTAAGCGACCCTAGTGGCCGACACAAACACCTGGCCCATCTAGGAGTGGCACTGCAGTGTCACGCAGGATGGCCCTTCCAAAAAACACTCCCCAAACAGCACATGACACAAAGAAAAAAAGAGGCGCAATGAGGTAGCTGTGTGAGTAAGCTAAGCGACCCCAGCGGCCGACACAAACACCTGGCCCATCTAGGAGTGTCACTGCAGTGTCACGCAGGATGGCCCTTCCAAAAAACACTCCCCAAACAGCACATGACGCAAAGAAAAAAAGAGGCGCAATGAGGTAGCCGTGTGAGTAAGATAAGCGACCCTAGTGGCCGACACAAACACCTGGCCCATCTAGGAGTGGCACTGCAGTGTCACGCAGGATGGCCCTTCCAAAAAACACTCCCCAAACAGCACATGACGCAAAGAAAAAAAGAGGCGCAATGAGGTAGCTGTGTGAGTAAGATAAGCGACCCTAGTGGCCGACACAAACACCTGGCCCATCTAGGAGAGGCACTGCAGTGTCACGCAGGATGGCCCTTCAAAAAAATACTCCCCAAACAGCACATGACGCAAAGAAAAATGAAAGAAAAAAGAGGTGCAAGATGGAATTGTCCTTGGGCCCTCCCACCCACCCTTATGTTGTATAAACAGGACATGCACACTTTAACCAACCCATCATTTCAGTGACAGGGTCTGCCACACGACTGTGACTGAAATGACGGGTTGGTTTGGACCCCCACCAAAAAAGAAGCAATTAATCTCTCCTTGCACAAACTGGCTCTACAGAGGCAAGATGTCCACCTCATCATCATCCTCCGATATATCACCGTGTACATCCCCCTCCTCACAGATTATCAATTCGTCCCCACTGGAATCCACCATCTCAGCTCCCTGTGTACTTTGTGGAGGCAATTGCTGCTGGTCAATGTCTCCACGGAGGAATTGATTATAATTCATTTTAATGAACATCATCTTCTCCACATTTTCTGGAAGTAACCTCGTACGCCGATTGCTGACAAGGTGAGCGGCGGCACTAAACACTCTTTCGGAGTACACACTTGTGGGAGGGCAACTTAGGCAGAATAAAGCCAGTTTGTGCAAGGGCCTCCAAATTGCCTCTTTTTCCTGCCAGTATAAGTACGGACTGTCTGACGTGCCTACTTGGATGCGGTCACTCATATAATCCTCCACCATTCTTTCAATGGGGAGAGAATCATATGCAGTGCCAGTAGACGACATGTCCGACTCCGTAATCGTTGTCAGGTCCTTCAGTCCGGACCAGATGTCAGCATCAGCAGTCGCTCCAGACTGCCCTGCATCACCGCCAGCGGGTGGGCTCGGAATTCTGAGCCTTTTCCTCGCACCCCCAGTTGCGGGAGAATGTGAAGGAGGAGATGTTGACAGGTCGCGTTCCGCTTGACTTGACAATTTTCTCACCAGCAGGTCTTTGAACCCCAGCAGACTTGTGTGTGCCAGAAAGAGAGATCCAAGGTAGGTTTTAAATCTAGGATCGAGCACGGTGGCCAAAATGTAGTGCTCTGATTTCAACGGATTGACCACCCGTGAATCCTTGTTAAGCGAATTAAGGGCTCCATCCACAAGTCCCACATGCCTAGCGGAATCGCTCTGTGTTAGCTCCTCCTTCAATGTCTCCAGCTTCTTCTGCAAAAGCCTGATGAGGGGAATGACCTGACTCAGGCTGGCAGTGTCTGAACTGACTTCACGTGTGGCAAGTTCAAAGAGCAGCAGAACCTTGCACAACGTTGAAATCATTCTCCACTGCGCTTGAGACAGGTGCATTCCACCTCCTATATCGTGCTCAATTGTATAGGCTTGAATGGCCTTTTGCTGCTCCTCCAACCTCTGAAGCATATATAGGGTTGAATTCCACCTCGTTACCACTTCTTGCTTCAGATGATGGCAGGGCAGGTTCAGGCGTTTTTGGTGTTGCTCCAGTCTTCTGTACGTGGTGCCTGTACACCGAAAGTGTCCCGCAATTCTTCTGGCCACCGACAGCATCTCTTGCACGCCCCTCTCGTTTTTTAAATAATTCTGCACCACCAAATTCAAGGTATGTGCAAAACATGGGACGTGCTGGAATTTGCCCATATTTAATGCACACACAATATTGCTGGCGTTGTCCGATGCCACAAATCCACAGGAGAGTCCAATTGGGGTAAGCCATTCCGCGATGATCTTCCTCAGTTGCCGTAAGAGGTTTTCAGCTGTGTGCGTATTCTGGAAACCGGTGATACAAAGCTTAGCCTGCCTAGGAAAGAGTTGGCGTTTGCGAGATGCTGCTACTGGTGCCGCCGCTGCTGTTCTTGCGGCGGGAGTCCATACATCTACCCAGTGGGCTGTCACAGTCATATAGTCCTGACCCTGCCCTGCTCCACTTGTCCAGATGTCCGTGGTTAAGTGGACATTGGGTACAACTGCATTTTTTAGGACACTGGTGAGTCTTTTTCTGACGTCCGTGTACATTCTCGGTATCGCCTGCCTAGAGAAGTGGAACCTAGATGGTATTTGGTAACGGGGGCACACTACCTCAAGAAATTGTCTAGTTCCCTGTGAACTAACGGCGGATACCGGACGCACGTCTAACACCAACATAGTTGTCAAGGCCTCAGTTATCCGCTTTGCAACAGGATGACTGCTGTGATATTTCATCTTCCTCGCAAAGGACTGTTGGACAGTCAATTGCTTGGTGGAAGTAGTAAAAGTGGGCTTACGACTTCCCCTCTGGGATGACCATCGACTCCCAGCAGCAACAACAGCAGCGCCAGCAGCAGTAGGCGTTACACGCAAGGATGCATCGGAGGAATCCCAGGCAGGAGAGGACTCGTCAGAATTGCCAGTGACATGGCCTGCAGGACTATTGGCATTCCTGGGGAAGGAGGAAATTGACACTGAGGGAGTTGGTGGGGTGGTTTGCGTGAGCTTGGTTACAAGAGGAAGGGATTTACTGGTCAGTGGACTGCTTCCGCTGTCGCCCAAAGTTTTTGAACTTGTCACTGACTTATTATGAATGCGCTGCAGGTGACGTATAAGGGAGGATGTTCCGAGGTGGTTAACGTCCTTACCCCTACTTATTACAGCTTGACAAAGGCAACACACGGCTTGACACCTGTTGTCCGCATTTCTGTTGAAATACTTCCACACCGAAGAGCTGATTTTTTTGGTATTTTCACCAGGCATGTCAATGGCCATATTCCTCCCACGGACAACAGGTGTCTCCCCGGGTGCCTGACTTAAACAAACCACCTCACCATCAGAATCCTCCTGGTCAATTTCCTCCCCAGCGCCAGCAACACCCATATCCTCCTCATCCTGGTGTACTTCAACACTGACATCTTCAATCTGACTATCAGGAACTGGACTGCGGGTGCTCCTTCCAGCACTTGCAGGGGGCGTGCAATGGTGGAAGGCGCATGCTCTTCACGTCCAGTGTTGGGAAGGTCAGGCATCGCAACCGACACAATTGGACTCTCCTTGTGGATTTGGGATTTCGAAGAACGCACAGTTCTTTGCTGTGCTTTTGCCAGCTTGAGTCTTTTAATTTTTCTAGCGAGAGGCTTCCATCCTCATGTGAAGCTGAACCACTAGCCATGAACATAGGCCAGGGCCTCAGCCGTTCCTTGCCACTCCGTGTGGTAAATGGCATATTGGCAAGTTTACGCTTCTCCTCCGACAATTTTATTTTAGATTTTTGAGTCCTTTTTTTACTGATATTTGGTGTTTTGGATTTTACATGCTCTGTACTATGACATTGGGCATCGGCCTTGGCAGACAACGTTGCTGGCATTTCATTGTCTCGGCCATGACTAGTGGCAGCAGCTTCAGCACGAGGTGGAAGTCGATCTTGATCTTTCCCTATTTTTGGAACCTCAACATTTTTGTTCTCCATATTTTAATAGGCACAACTAAAAGGCACCTCAGGTAAACAATGGAGATGGATGGATACTAGTATACTTATGGATGACGAGCGACTGCCGACACAGAGGTAGCTACAGCCGTGGACTACCGTACTGTGTCTGCTGCTAATATAGACTGGATGATAATGAGATAAAATTAAAATATATATATATATATCACACTAGTACTGCAGCCGGACAGGTATATATTATGTAATGACGGACCTGCTGGACACTGTCTGTCAGCACTGCAGACTCCTAAAGTAAGCTACTAGTATCAAGAAGATAGAAAAAAAAAACCACGGGTAGGTGGTATACAATTATGGATGGACGAGCGACTGCCGACACAGAGGTAGCTACAGCCGTGGACTACCGTACTGTGTCTGCTGCTAATATAGACTGGATGATAATGAGATAAAATTAAAATATATATATATATATATATATCACACTAGTACTGCAGCCGGACAGGTATATATTATGTAATGACAGACCTGCTGGACACTGTCTGTCAGCACTGCAGACTCCTAAAGTAAGCTACTAGTATCAAGAAGATAGGGGGGGAAAAAACCACGGGTAGGTGGTATACAATTATGGATGGACGAGCGACTGCCGACACAGAGGTAACTACAGCCGTGGACTACCATACTGTGTCTGCTGCTAATATAGACTGGATGATAATGAGATAAAATTAAAATATATATATATATCACACTAGTACTGCAGCCGGACAGGTATATATTATGTAATGACGGACCTGCTGGACACTGTCTGTCAGCACTGCAGACTCCTAAAGTAAGCTACTAGTATCAAGAAGATAGAAAAAAAAAACCACGGGTAGGTGGTATACAATTATGGATGGACGAGCGACTGCCGACACAGAGGTAGCTACAGCCGTGGACTACCGTACTGTGTCTGCTGCTAATATAGACTGGATGATAAAGAGATAAAATTAAAATATATATATATATCACACTAGTACTGCAGCCGGACAGGTATATATTATGTAATGACGGACCTGCTGGACACTGTCTGTCAGCACTGCAGACTCCTAAAGTAAGCTACTAGTATCAAGAAGATAGAAAAAAAAAAAACCACGGGTAGGTGGTATACAATTATGGATGGACGAGCGACTGCCGACACAGAGGTAGCTACAGCCGTGGACTACCGTACTGTGTCTGCTGCTGATATAGACTCGATGATAATGAGATAAAATTAAAATATATATATATATATCACACTAGTACTGCAGCCGGTCAGTTATATATTATGTAATGACGGACCTGCTGGACACTGTCTGTCAGCACTGCAGACTCCTAAAGTAAGCTACTAGTATCAAGAAGATAGAAAAAAAAAAAACCACGGGTAGGTGGTATACAATTTTGGATGGACGAGCGACTGCCGACACAGAGGTAGCTACAGCCGTGGACTACCGTACTGTGTCTGCTGCTAATATAGACTGGATGATAATGAGATAAAATTAAAATATATATATATTATATATCACACTAGTACTGCAGCCGGACAGGTATATATTATGTAATGACGGACCTGCTGGACACTGTCTGTCAGACTCAGCACTGCAGACTCCTAAAGTAAGCTACTAGTATCAAGAAGATAGAAAAAAAAAACCACGGGTAGGTGGTATACAATTATGGATGGACGAGCGACTGCCGACACAGAGGTAGCTACAGCCGTGGACTACCGTACTGTGTCTGCTGCTAATATAGACTGGATGATAATGAGATAAAATTAAAATATATATATATATCACACTAGTACTGCAGCCGGACAGGTATATATTATGTAACGACGGACCTGCTGGACACTGTCTGCAGAATGCGTTTATAAAAACACCACACGACGAGTGTTTAACTTTTTCAGGCAGACAATCACAATATACTGGTGGTCAGCAGACAATCACAATACTGGTGGTCAGTGGTCACTGGTCAGTCACACTGGCAGTGGCACTCTGGCAGCAAAAGTGTGCACTGTACTTAAAATATGTACTCCTGCTATAACTGCTCCCCAGTCTCCCCCACAATTAAGCTGTGTGAGCAGTGAGCACTCAGCACAGTCAGATAATGATATACAGTATTACATATAATGCAGCACACTGGGCTGAGCACAGATATGGTATGTGACTGTGTCACACTGTGTATCGTTTTTTTTCAGGCAGAGAATGGATTAATTAAACTGGTGGTCACTGGTCACACTATAAGCAGCAAGTAGTACTCCTCCTAATAATATGCTCCCCAAAATTTGTGTCTCTCTCTAGTACTCTAGTCTAAACGGAGAGGACCCCAGCCACGTCCTCTCCCTATCAATCTCAATGCACGTGTGAAAATGGCGGCGACGCGCGGCTCCTTATATAGAATCCGAGTCTCGCGATAGAATACGAGCATCGCGAGAATCCGACAGCGGGATGATGACGTTCGGGCGCGCTCGGGTTAACCGAGCAAGGCGGGAAGATCCGAGTCGCTCGGCCCCGTGTAAAAAAACCTGAAGTTCGGGCGGGTTCGGATTCCGAGGAACCGAACCCGCTCATCTCTACCCTCTATACAGTACCTCTATATACCTGCTAGTACATCCCTGATGCCTATATTCCCTAAGCTAAATCCCTGACGCCTCTATTCCCTACGCTACATCCCTGACGCCTCTATTCCCTATGCTACATCCCTGACGCCTCTATACCCTACTCTACATCCCTGATGCCTCTATTCCCTACGCTACATTCCTGATGCCTCTATAACCTACGCTACATCCCTGACGCCTCTATACAGTACAATGCATTACTGATCCCTCTAGACCATACATCCTCATTACATCAGAGAGATAGTGAAACACTGGAAAAAATAAGGATAAAGTGGACTACAGAAACTGATGCTCTAAACAAAGGAGAGAGAGAGAGAGAGAAAAGCACAAGGGAAAGTGGGCAATCGGAACACCATAGAGAGAGGAGAGATAGAAATGCCTGAAAAAGTAAAGGGGGTTGGGTATGGCATCCGGCGCTCGGGATTCCAGCAGTCACATGATACCTAATCCTAACCCTCTGGGGGGGTGGCGGATAGGGCTAACCCTCAGGGGGTGGCAGCTAGGACTAACCCCCCCCCCCCCCCTCCTAGTGCCTTCCCTAACACCCCCTCCCCCGGTCCTAACCCTCCCTCCAATACTCGCCTTCGGGATGTTGGCTGTCTGTGTGCCGGCACCAGTCTCCCAAGTGGTGTCAGGATTCCAACATCGGTCAAATGACCGCCGGTATACCGTCTGCCGGGATGGTAAATGTATCCTGAGGACAGGTAGTGAGTGTGGAGGGATAGGTGGTTCAGTAAAATGTAACAGCTCAAACTGCGATCATTCACTGATAAATTGATTTATAGCTCTCCCTTTTTAACCATTGCAGTCATAAAAGCAATGTTTTTTAAACTTTTAAATAAAGCTTGTTAGCATCCCCAGCACACTGTATATGCTGGGAGATGTAGTTCTCAATATGAAAACATTTAATTACTGTATGAACTCTAATTCCCCAACTGAAACCTCTCACAAACACACACTCCTAAATCTAGTACACACACACACACACACACACACACACACACACACACACACACACACACACACACATTTCCCCAATACTGACAACTCTCATCACTTCCACACACTGACAACTCCCTCCTGCTCCTCTCCCCACTGACACTGACAGCTCCCTCACAGTCACACACATCCTCCACCCCCCCACACACACACTGATAGCACACATGCACAAATCCCCCCCTCCTCGACACTAACTGTCACGGACTGCTTGGGCAGCAGGGGGCAGGCTCTGACTTGAAGTGCTGAAATTCAACAGCTCTCTCGAACTTGCAAGGCATGGCTGTGCAGCTGTCTCCAGCCATCTCCTTGCCCACTGTGTAATTTGTGGCGTTCTCTGATGTTCCCCGCTCTGCCTCTACAACCGGCACATAATGTACAGCAGTGGTGACTCCTGAGTATGGGCCTGGAGAACTCCGCCTACCGGGGGGTAGGGATTAATAATTTCAAAGGGGCAGAGCTAGGAGTGAAGCAGTGACAGCAGTTGAGGGGCGTTTCAAACTGTAACAGGGTTGGGACAATTTCAGTATCCTTCCCTCACCGTCTAATTGGTCAGTCCCACGCCGAGACTGCAGAACTCTATCCCTTAGCCACGGTTGGCACAGCTGGATGGTGCCCCTGGCAAGTGCCATCCTGGCCAAGGGGTAGATACGCCCCTGAGGGTCAGGGCCAGCAACAGAAATCTCGGGGCCCAGTACACTGATATCTCTGGGGCCCCCTCAACCCCCCCTTAACTTGGCAGAGGGATCTTTAAAAAAAAATGGAGCCTTTGACTCGGACCGTCAGTGAGGCCGGCAGGTGGTTTTCATACTGGGCTATCCAGCTCTTCGGTGGCGGTGGCAGGGACATTCAGAAAAGGGCCAGCACAGCAACATGCATAATAATGGCAATACAGTATGGACCACAGGGACTGGACAAAGTGATGGGGTAAAAGGAGGGGGGAGGGTTTAGTTGGCCTGTTAATTGTTTTCCTGCTTAAATTGAGCAGTTGGTGGATACACTTTAAAAAGCAATATTGGCACTGTGGCCCCATTATTTCTGTTCTTAATACTTGGAGCCCTGAACAAGTGTCCCCTTTGTCCCCCCTGTCACCGGGCCTGTTCAGGCGTTACCTATGGAGAAGCTGCGACATGACATCCTAGGACACGATACTGCACCATGCATCACCATTATATTTCAGTGTGCCTTGTCAATATTTAAATCTTGTTCTGTGTGACGTGAGTTGTAAATGGTTGAAAATCTCTGTGCTACAGTATCGTCACCATGTAGTTATAACAACACCGCAAAACCACCAAAAGACGTGTTTTGGTAGAGGGACTGCTGGAGGGGCCCATTGGGGCCCCCAGTTTGCTACCCCACCCCAGTATACCTGTGCTGTAGCCAGTGGAAGGGGCACTATCTTCCCGGTGATCTCTTCGGGAAGATGGTGCCGCACATAGAAAGCAAAGACTCTGGCTGTACTCTCCTGCCCTCGCTCTAAGCAAGGTGATCGGGCCACAAAAGGACCCCTGTCGGACCCCGGCCTGTGGGCCACAAAAGGATGCATTGGGGGCGGCATGCGGCCCATGGGTTTGACACCCCTGCCCTAGAGTATCAAAATTTGTTTCACGGCACCCCTAGGCCAAAGTTTTTTTTATTGAGAAATTCAGAAAAAAATATAAAATTAAGTAAATTGTGTTTATAGCATGTCATCCTCAGGTTCAGTTATGTTGTGAGGGAATGGTTTTGCCAATTTAATAAAGTATAAATAATTTTAATTGGTCCTGGACCACCAAACTATGCTACCAGTGCAAGAACCCCAGTTTGGAAACTACTGCCATAAAATAAACCTTTTTTGTTTTTTTTAAACTACATGTAATACACCTTAGATCTCAGTTCCTAAAGGTTTTAAACCTTTGCATACAGTAAACTACACATATTTAAAAATCCTACACCGGGCACAAGTGCTCACGGGCCAATTTCATGGCAGTCTCGGATAGGAGGGCATTGTGGATTCACCAAGGGAATGCTGATGCTGACTCCAAGAAGAAAGGGAGTCTCTTCCCTATGAAGGTGAAGCCTTGTTTGGCGACGGCCTAGTTAATTTGATCTCGGCAGCTCCCGCAGGTAAGTCATCCTTCTTGCCCTATGTTCCCTCTCAACGGATGAAGACGCATCATTATCTGACGCAGTCATTTCGGCCCAATAGATATGCAAGAAGTTAAGATTCCCCTTTCTTTGCAGGTAGAGGAAGGAAAAGAGGGAAGAGGTCTGTAGCCTCTTCAAGATCGCAGGAGCAGAGATCGTCCTCTGCTTTTGCCAAATCCACTGTGTTTGTGCTTTCTTCTGGTCAACTCTGGTAAAAATCAGATTTCTTTGTCTCAGATCTTCCTCTAGCCTTGTTCCTCTTTCGAGAGTTCCCTTGTGCTGCCTCAGTTGGATCTCCTTCACTTGACAGGGGGGTACTTGAGCGTAGCCTTGCAGGCAAAGACTACCTTACACCCCAGTTCTTGACCCTGCACCAACAGACCTCGGCCACCACAGGGAAAAAAGTACAGTAATTTCCACCATGTTAAGCCCCACACATTAATGCCCTTTGGAACATATTATGTCACTCACCACAATATCTGTGATACACTATGCCCTACAGTAAAGCTTCTAATTACTTTTACAAAAACTGCTCAATGCCAAGAGTTTCACGTGCTGGGTGTCATGCTCATTGCCAGGGGATTCACTCTCTGGGTGTCATGCTCATTGCCAGGGGGAACGCAGTAGGGGGTGTTATATAGTAAGCACCACTATGGCATAGTATATAGCATTATATATATTGTGAGCACTGGTGATGTTGAGTGCAGTAGAGCTGCTGCTGGGTAATTACAATTTACTACAACCACCAATATATTCTGCTGCACTATATATATGCAAAGCTAATTCTGATGGGTAATTACAATTGACTACAACCACCAATATATTCTGCTGCACTATATCTATATTTGCAAAGCTAATTCTGCTGGGTAATTACAATTGACTACAACCACCAATATATTCTGCTGCACTATATCTATATATGAAAAGCTAATTCTGCTGAGTAATTACAATTGACTACAACCACCAATATATTCTGCTGCACTGTATCTATATATGCAAAGCTAATTCTGCTGGGTAATGCAAATTGAAACATTATTGCATAGTATGTGATTTTTAAGTACTTTTTTAAAGTTTTGAATGATATAGACCCAGTTTAATCTTTGTGGAATGCCTGGTTGTTGTTTTTAAGGTAATTTATTGCCTGGCATTTGAGGGGGTGGGGTGTGGTTACAGATTTCAATTATTGGTTTCACTTGTAATAGTCTTCTACTTAAGTCCAATGGTGTAGGCTGTGCAAAGCCGTTTGGCTGTGCATTTATTGATCCAAGCGTGCATTTTTATCAAAGCGTGATAAAATTGACACATAACAGCAGCGTTCAATCAGCGTTAATTTATCTTCAGCTGATATCGATTGTGAATTGACGTTTCTTCTCTTCTTGTCACCTACAGGTAATTACAATTGACTACAACCACCAATATATTCTGCTGCACTATATCTATATATGCAAAGCTAATTCTGCTGGGTAATGCAAATTGAAACATTATTGCATAGTATGTGATTTTTAAGTACTTTTTTAAAGTTTTGAATGATATAGACCCAGTTTAATCTTTGTGGAATGCCTGGTTGTTGTTTTTAAGGTAATTTATTGCCTGGCATTTGAGGGGGTGGGGTGTGGTTACAGATTTCAATTATTGGTTTCACTTGTAATAGTCTTCTACTTAAGTCCAATGGTGTAGGCTGTGCAAAGCCATTTGGCTGTGCATTTATTGATCTAAGCGTGCATTTTTATCAAAGCGTGATAAAATTGACACATAACAGCAGTGTTCAGTCAGCGTTCAATCGAAGTGAAAAAGAAGGAAAACAGAAGCACACCAATCTAACAAAACAAAGAAAACTGAAGAACTAATAACAAATGTGAGTCACTTACTCCTCAGATCACTCACCTCCTGATTGTTGCATCTGATTACATAGCACAGAACTACCTTACTTGGACATTTCATAAACCATCCATTTCACCTACAAATGCCTGTATCTGTATTATTGTAATTTTGTTTTTTAAGCACAGCTGCACCAATGCAATTTTACCTGCAAACACTTAAAACATCTAACATAATTACCATTGCTTCTTAAACCTCTCACAATCCTTTCATTTCTTACACTCCAAATACATTTCTGCACCCACTTTATCTACGCTTTTGACTCATTTCATACCTTGAAAATCTAATTCACATCTCTCCCACAAACTCATACCCCCTATCCTGTGCCCTCTGGAATGCCAGATCTGTTTGTAACAAACTGGTCCCCACTCATGACCTTTTCATTTCCAACTCCCTACACCTACTAGCCATTACTGAAACTTGGATTATGCCCTCTGACACTACTTCTGCTGCTGCTCTCTCTGCTGGGGGCCTTACATTCACACACACACCCCGACCTGGGGGTCGCCATGGGGGTGGTGTTGGGGTCCTTTTACCTTCTAGTTACTCCTACCAACTCATACCACCAGAACCATCCCTTATATTCTCTACATTTGAGGTCCACGCCATATGCCTCTTCCAACCAGTCCATCTTAGAGTAGCTGTCATTTACCGCCCCCCTGGCACTGCTTCCAAATTCATCGACAACTTTGCTTACTGGCTTCCTCACTTCCTCTCTTCTGACATTCCCACCATTATCCTAGGCGATTTCAACATCCCTATTGACATCCCCACACAATCCCCTGCCTCTAAACTCCTTAACCTCACCTCTTCACTTGGTCTCTCCCAGTGGACCTCCTCACCCTCCCATGTGAATGGGAGCTCACTGGATCTGGTCTTCACTCACCGCTGTGATATTTCTGATTTTTCCAACTCCCCATTTCCCCTCTCTGACCACCACCTGCTCTCCTTCAACCTATCTCTCTCGACTTCCCCATCTCTACCTCCTAAGGCTACCATCACTAAGCGTAACATTGAAGCTATTGACACCACATTCCTTTCCTCCCTGTTTGACTCACTTCTCTCTCCTATTCTCTCTCTCTCATGCCCTGAACAAGCCACTTCCACATACAATGCTTCCCTTACTTCTGCTCTTGACTCTGTTGCTCCACCAACCACTATTCACCCTTGCAAATTAACACCTCAACCCTGGCACACCAAATGCACCAGATATCTGCAAAAATGCTCATGTACTGCTGAGCGACACTGGAGGAAATCACGCTCTAAGGCAGACTTCCTCCATTTCAAACTTATGCTCTCATCCTTCAGTGCTGCCCTTTCTCTTGCTAAACAGTCATACTTCAAGAACCTCATCTCCTCCCAGTCTTCCAACCCCCGGCGCCTCTTTGCCACTCTCAACTCACTCCTCTGCCCACCTCCACCTCGTCTCCCTTCCTCACTCTCTGCTCTTGACTTTGCCACTTACTTCACATCCAAAATTGACTCCATACGTCAGGACATCACATCACACCAGACTATCAGTAACCAGCCTTCTCCCATCCCTTACCAACCCTCCCCATCCCTCGCACCAACTCTGTCATCTTTCTCCCATGCATCTGGAGAGGAAGTCATGGCCCTCATTCATTCCTGTCCCCTCACCACCTCCCCACTTGACCCTATCCCCTCCCGCCTCCTTTGCCACCTCTCTTCTTCTGCTTGTTCCCATCTTTCCCACCTTCTCAATCTCTCCCTCTCATCAGGCACTGTCCCCTCTGCCTTCAAGCACGCTCTCATCTCTCCTATTCTTAAAAAACCTACCCTTGATCCAAACACTCTCTCCAACTACCGACCCATCTCTCTCCTCCCTTTTGCCTCCAAACTCCTTGAGCGTATTGTCTACAACCGCCTTACTTCCTTTCTTTCCTCACACTCACTGCTTGACCCATTCCAGTCTGGCTTCCGTCCTCTCCACTCCACTGAAACTGCCCTTACAAAAGTATGCAATGACCTCCATGCTGCTAAATCTAAGGGACACTACTCTCTACTTATTCTACTTGATCTCTCTGCTGCTTTTGACACTGTGGACCATCCTCTCCTACTGCAAATCCTTCACTCCATTGGTCTGCGTAACACTGCCCTCTCTTGGTTGTCGTCCTACCTTTCTGACCGTTCATTCTCTGTCTCCTCTCATGACTCCACCTCCCCCTCACTTCCACTAACTGTAGGGGTACCCCAAGGTTCTGTCCTTGGTCCTCTTCTCTTCTCTCTCTATACGTCCTCACTAGGTAAGCTCATTAGTTCTTTTGGTTTCCAATATCATCTCTATGCTGATGACACTCAAATCTATCTTTCCTCTCCAGACCTCTCCCCTACTCTCCTCACTCGTATCTTCAACTGTCTCTCTGCTATCTCTTCCTGGATGTCCCAGCGCTTTCTTAAACTTAACATGTCTAAGACCGAGCTGATCATCTTCCCTCCCTCCCGCATAATCTCACCTCCTACAATCTCATTATCTATTGATGGCACTACTATCTCCTCTACCCCCCAAGCGCGCTGTCTTGGAGTAATCCTTGACTCCTCCCTCTCCTTCAAACCACACATTCAGCACCTCTCACAAACCTGCCGTTTTCATCTAAAAAATATTTCCAGGATCAGACTTTTTCTGACCCAGGATGCTACTAAGACTCTTATCCACTCACTGGTCATCTCCAGACTGGACTGCTGTAATCTCTTCCTGACTGGCATTCCTGACAAATACCTCTCTCCACTCCAATCTATCCTCAATGCTGCTGCCCGGCTCATTTTCCTCACCAAACGCACTACGTCCACCTCTCCTCTCTTACTAGTCCTTCACTGGCTCCCCTTCCCTTTCAGAATCCATTTCAAGCTTCTCACACTTGCTTACAAAGCCCTCACCCACTCCTCTCCCATCTACATCTCTGATCTTATCTCGCTTTACACTCCCACCCGTCCTCTTCGCTCTGCTAATGCACACCGACTCTCCTGCCTACGGATTACTTCCTCCCACTCCTACCTCCAAGATTTTTCACGTGCTGCACCACTTCTCTGGAATTCCCTACCTCTCCCCCTCAGACTCTCCACCTCTCTACAAAACTTCAAACGGGCTCTCAAGACCCACTTCTTCACCAAACCCAGCCAAATCTCATCCTAAACCTCTGTTCCATGCTCTCTATGTACCCCATCTGTCTCACCCCTGTCTGTCTACCCCTCCCTTTTAGAATGTAAGCTCTCACGAGCAGGGCCCTCTTCCCTCATGTGCTTACTCTTTTCTTACTTTAATAATCTTCAGCTGCACCAAATCCAGCAGTCTTCTGCCACCTGATACTTATTCCAGTGTCATCTGCTGATGTAGCTATGTTTATTTACCCTGTACTTGTCCTATATTGTCGTCAACTGTAAGTTGCTGTTTTCCTGTTTGATTATTTGTTTATGTACTCTGTAATTGGGCACTGCGGAACCCTTGTGGCGCCATATAAATAAAGGATAATAATAATAATAAATAATATAATATATAGCAGTACGGTACAGTAGGCCACTGCTCTACCTACCTCTGTGTCGTCAAGTATACTATCCATCCATACCTGTGGTGCATTTTAGAAAAAAACATGTCTCGGCAGAGCAATCTATAAATCCATCATTTTTCAGACAGCAACAGTGGGTATTGTAATAGTCACCCAATCCATCACTTTTATAGGGTTACATGCACCCACATGCTACAGCCTGTCTCAATAATTTTACTGTCACGCTGTGTGTGTTTGTGTTTTTATTTGGGTATTTTGTGTTGTTGTAGAACTACAGGTACCAGCAAGCCCGTTATTTCCCCGCCTGCTGGTACTTGAGGTTCTCCAAGTACCAGCAAGCGGGGGAGGCTTGCTGGGCCTTGTAGTTCCACAACGAAAAAACAATATTCTTTTTTTACACACATGGCTATCAGCCCGGCACCCACCACCCAGGGGTGCTGGGGACAGCCTCGGGCTTCACCCCTGGCCCTTGGGTGCCTCGAGGGGAGGAACCTCTTGATTTAAGGGGTCCCCACTCCTCCAGGGAACCCCGGCCAGGGGTGACTAGTTGGAGGGGTAATGCCAGGGCCGCAGGGACCTACATAAAAGTGTCCCCCGGCTGTGGCATTATCTCTCTGGCTAGTGGAGCCCGGTGCTGGTTTTAAAAATATGGGGGACCCCTACATCTATTGTCCCACGTATTTTTGGAACCTGGACCGGTCTAAGAGCCCGGTGCTGGTTGTCTAAATACGGGGAACCCCTGTCCAATTTTTCCCCCAGTATTTAAATAACCAGGACCGGCTCAAAGAGCCCGAGGCTGGTTATACTAAGGAGGGGGGACCTCACGCATTTTTTTAACCCATTCAGACCCTTCTCCTTTAAGTTAATGGAAGCCCTGGACAACAAAATTGCATTCATGTCCTCCTCCCTCACCCTTCCCAGTCCCAAACACTCATTTTTTTTTTCTTTAAAAATTTATAATATATAACGAGAACAATGAGCAGGCAGGCAGCGGGCATTGGCGGCATCGGACTGAGATAGAAATTAGTGGTGGAGGGCTGGGTCAGTTGATTGTGGGCGAGTTTGTAAGCCATTGGCGGTGGCAGCGGGTATCGGCTCAGAGGCAGTAGCGGGCATTGGCTAAGGGTCATCGGCAGGATTCGGCGGACATTATGGCTGTAGTGCCTCACTAGCCACTGACCTCACCGCACGCCACTGTGGGACAGATGTAACATGCAGAGAGAGGTAGATTTGGGAGGGGGAATGTCCTAGCATAACTGTTAATTGCAGTGTAATACTGTAATTCAGCTGTGCAGCATTTGTGGCTAAATGTCAAAGAAGCCAGTATTTACCCTGCATGCAAAACAATAAATGTATTTGAACATACCTCCCAACTATCCCAATTTTTGCAGGACAGTCACTTTTTTGGGGAATGTCCAGCTAACCCAAACAACCCCCCCCCCTTCCCATGGGAAAGGGGTGGGGGGGTGGAAGGCTCCCTGTAGCTTGTTGCTCTGCAAATATGCACATTGTGGGTAATTCAGACCTGATCGCTAGGGTGTGTTTTTTGCATCCCTGTAATCAGGTAGTTGTCGCCTACAGCGGAAGGGAAAATTTGCTGTGCAGGTGTGTGATCACATGTGCACAAGAGCTGCACAGCTCAGCACTTACTCAGCCATTGAGGTGACGTCACAAATCCTCCCACAAAACGCCGGGTCCCTCCAGTGTTTTTCCGGACACTCCCTAGAAACATTCAGTTGCCACCCACACAAACACCCTCTTCTTGTCAATCTTCTTGTGATCTCCGGACCGTCGCACTTACGCATTGTGGCGCATACGCATGTGCAGTGCAAACCAAATTGCCCGCTGGGTGAAAATAAATTGAAGCGATCTGGTCTGAATAAGCCTCAATCTCTATTCACGGGAGACAGAGGGGCTGGGGCATGGCCAGCAGCTCACAGAGCACCTATAATGACAAAAATGGGAGACATGGCTCATGATCGCGATATACCTGCGAAGGTACGCCCTCTACTGATTGACAGGCAGAGGCATTCGCATTTTCTGCGGGGCACCCGGAGAAAATGTAGGCACACGCACAGGATGGACCCTGCGTATATGCCCCCATCCTCTTCATAGTTTTTGCGGTTGGAACGCGTATTACGATCCAAACTGAATTAGGCCCTATGTCTTATATACACGAGCAGTGTGAAAACATCAATCGATGGGGGTAATTCCAAGTTGATCGCAGCAGGAATTTTGTTAGCAGTTGGGCAAAACCATGTGTACTGCAGGGGAGGCAGATATAACATGTGCAGAAAGAGTTAGATTTGGGTGAGTTATTTTGTTTCTGTGCAGGGTAAATACTGACTGCTTTATTTTTACACTGCAAATTAGATTGCAGATTGAACACACCACACCCAAATCTAACTTTCTCTGCACATGTTAAATCTGCCTTCCCTGCAGTGCACATAGGTGGTCATTCCGAGTTGTTCGCTCGGTAATTTTCTTCGCATCGCAGCGATTTTCCGCTTAATGCGCATGCGCAATGTTCACACTGCGACTGCGCCAAGTAAATTTGCTATGCAGTTAGGAATATTACTCACGGTTTTTTCATCGTTCTGGTGATCGTAATGTGATTGACAGGAAGTGGGTGTTTCTGGGCGGAAACAGGCCGTTTTAGGGGCGTGTGGGAAAAAATGCTACCGTTTCTGGGAAAAACGCGGGAGTGGCTGGAGAAACGGAGGAGTGTCTGGGCGAACGCTGGGTGTGTTTGTGACGTCAAACCAGGAACGACAAGCACTGAACTGATCGCACTGGCAGAGTAAGTCTCGAGCTACTCAGAAACTGCACAGAGATGTCTTATCGCAATATTGCAAATCTTTCGTTCGCAATTTTAAGATGCTAAGATTCACTCCCAGTAGGCGGCAGCTTAGCGTGTGCAATGCTGCTAAAAGCAGCTTGCGAGCGAACAACTCGGAATGAGGGCCATGGGGGGTAATTCTGAGTTGATCGCAGCAGGATTTTTGTTAGCAGTTGGGCAAAACCATGTGCACTGCATTTACGAACAGATGATTTTTTATATAAATTTTAAAATGTTAGTAAATGTGTGTTTTTTTTTTCAACCTGGAAGCCCAACATCGATTAAGATCGATCTTAAATAGACCCCTGGGTTTTAAGGATAACCATGGTTGAGTCCAATGGTTAATTCACATTGACCGAAGTTCTAATTAAGTCACCTGTGCTCAAGCATGATATCCTTAAAATCTGGATTGCAATGACAGCATTTTGGAACTATGCCTAAGGGTTTAATTTTTACATTTATCCACTGACAATAAATCTACCTACAATATCCCTGTAACTGTTATGATTACAGTATTTCACTAAATAATTTAATTTGCTGAACCTTCTGTAAAAAGAAATATTAAGCTGCTGTAATTCCCAGATGCAGCAAATTTGTTAGCTAGTGGGCAAAACCATGTGCACTGCAGGGTTGGGGGGGGGGGCAGATATAACATTTGCAGAGAGATTTAGGTGGGTTATATTGTTTGTGTGCAGGGTAAATACTGGCTGTTTTGTTTTTACACTGCAATTTAGATTTCAGTTTGAACACACCGCACCAAAATCTAACTCTCTCTGCACATATTATACACCCCCCCCCCCCTGCAGTGTACATGGTTTTAGCTAATACATTTGCTGCTGTGATCAGATCTGAGTTAAGCCCTATGTATTTGGCACTGGCAAAGGGTTAGAGGCCTTGCTGTAGAGCTCACACCTTTCTTATCATGCATTGTAATATTTCCTATGTCCTGATGTTGTGCTCTCTGCTCCATCCAAGTAAACAGCAATGTAGCATGGCTATCAAAGAGCGTGAAGATTGCAGATTTCCTGGGATTAATGCTAAGGAATGCTATTCCAGAGGCTGCTGCTTTAATTCAAGTGTCACTGGGGTTAAATGGTGTTTTTACCTTAAAAACACAGGTAGAGTATATAGTACAGTGGTAAAGTGGGAGCATGTAGTGCTATTGATTACAGTTTTGATGGAGCTTAAACATGGATAAGGTCCATGGCTCTAAGAGTTTATCTTGTGTATCCTTTATTCTTAGTCATGGTCAGATAAGATTAGAAAATACCATTTAAGTGGAAATTTCCTGTTAGCTGTTTTTCAGTTTGCTCAACTGTCTGATTAACTGGTCCTAAAAAAGGACCAAAGGCGCTAAATTGCCCTGTGATCTAGCTAAATTGCCCCAGTTAAAAAAAAAAAAAACTAAGCTGCTGTAATTCCTGGATGTTTCTTTACTGCATCAACAGGAAGTGACAAGAAACAATGTAATGTGGAACCGTACAGCAGAAGGGATTGCGGCTACCCCACAATAAGTGCAGCGGAATGTAAGAAGAGAAATTGTTGCTTTGACTGCAGCATTCCCGGGGTTAACTGGTGTTTCTTCAAGTCACAAGGTATGGAGCTGCTGTATAGTTACTCGCAAGTCAGTAGTTGTATGATGCTCACACCTGTTAAACTGGATACACACAGAATGCCCTACACAGGGGGTGAAATGAGAGCCCCCCCCCCCCCCCGTACGCTCAGCACACATCACGCTGTGCTGAGCGGGGGCAGAGATGTGTGCTGAGCAGTTCGCTCAGCACACATCTCTCCCCAAAATCGGGCCGTGAATACGGACCTTTAAACTGGATCCACACTTAGATTATCTGTCCAATTTTTTTTTTCTAGTTGAAACAAAATTATGCTAATATGTGGCAGCAAATGACAATTGACCATTTGCTCACAAACACTGGAAAACATCCAAAAATGGTCATTTAGATAAATTGGTTAAATCCATTTCATTTAGCTAATTTATCCAAACTACCTTTATTGTATCTTTGTGGGTGAATGATGTGTGGGTCAGTGTTGAGGGTGGTGGAGGAGATGGGTAATAGGCACAGCAGGGTGTGGACAGTCAAATAGTGTGCTTAGAGGTTCAGAGTCATTGTATGAGACTCTGGCAACAGTGACTTGATGAGTCTGGTGTCCATAGGGTGGGACGCATTAACCTTTTTATGCTATTGAAATAGTTCTCCTCCTGACCGACGCAGTTCCTTGCTCCGAGGTTGGTGTATTGTCCTGTTGCAGCGCCTCTCCACTGTGGTCACAGTGAGCTGTGTGGTGTTGCTGGCGCATGCCAATCTCCCCCCAACCTCCCTCTTGCATTTCAGACCTACGTACGCATGATGGGATCTTGTATGATATGCGCGTGTGCTGTAGAGATGAAAGTGGGGGTGAGGAGGCAGATCGTGAGATGGGGAAACTTTGTGGACTGTTAGCAAAGGGGAGCACTGGGCAATCTGAGTTGCAAAGAGGGCAGCAGAAGAGGTTATTGCATGTGCACTGGTGACAGGTCCATCCTTGGTGGCCAGCCTCAGTGGTAAAGGGGTACATGAGCTAGTGTCCCTTGGCCAGCCATGTACCATGGCCACCTCCCTACCTCCTATATATTCTCCCTGATCTGTCACTTTGTTACGGTCTGCTGCTGGCACTGGTGTATCGTCCTGCAGATGCCGTCTCCGCCCATTGCTGTGACTTCCCCCAGAGTTAGCCACACAGAGTGACAGATCTGGGAAAATATATAGGAGATCATTACTTTCACTTGCAGCCTACCTTATTTTTTGCAGCCTAGCATGCTCCTGACCCCTTCTCTCACTAATACTTATACAACATTCATGAACTCATCTTAAGGTTTCTTTATTATTCAGTCACACTGTCTTGGATCCAAACCATTTCCTGTGGCATTGCAGTCAAACAATTGAGCTATTTACCCTTGCATAGAAAGGTATAATCTAAGCTAGAGAATTCTATTTGGAGCTCACCTTGTACTTTGTGAAGAAATAATCAGCTTTGTGGCTGAGCAGATATATGGAGTGTGTGGCTGCACACTGCATTGATCTGCTGAGTTGCAATGCTAATAATTTTTTTTTTTTGCAAAGTACCAATAGCTTCATTGTGAAGGTGGAAAGAAGGGTGTTACGGCATGGAATGTACAAACTGCGAGACCCTGCTGGTAGCGCCTTTGTCTATTTAGTAGGAAGGGCACGTAACAGCCGGGGGGCAATGGAGGAAGCCCCTTTAGGGCTGGAGCCCGGCGGAAACTGACTCCGTTGTCTCTGGCAGTTCCGCCCCTGGACTAGAGGAATGGTCAAGAACATGGCAACATTTAATGCCAAAAAATGCAAAATCATACACGTCTCAAAAATGCAAAGGCTAACTATAATATTAAGGGCATTATAATGGCAAGAGGAAAGCTATCTAAGTATTACTATTTCAGGTGAGCAATGTAACAAAGCAATAGGAAAGGCAAGTCAGATGCTTGTTTGCATAGGTTAAAGAACCAGTAGCAGAAAAAAGTAATACAGGTTGAGTATCCCATATCCAAATATTCCGAAATACGGAATATTCCGAAATACGGACTTTTTTGAGTGAGACTGAGATAGTTAAACCTTTGTGTTTTGATGGCTCAGTGTACACAAACTTTGTTTAATACTCAAAGTTATTAAAAATATTGTATTAAATGAACTTCAGACTGTGTGTATAAGGTGTATATGAAACATAAATGAATTCTGTGAATGTACACACACTTTGTTTAATGCACAAAGTTATAAAAAATATTGGCTAAAATGACCTTCAGGCTGTGTGTATAAGGTGTATATGAAACATAAATGCCTTCTGTGCTTAGATTTAGGTCCCATCACCATAATATCTCGTTATGGTATGCAATTATTCCAAAATACAGAAAAATCCGATATCCAAAATTCCTCTGGTCCCAAGCATTTTGGATAAGGGATACTCAACCTGTAATGCCACTGTATAGGTCCTTGGTACAGCCACATTTAGAATCCTGTGTTCAGTTCCAGAAGCCATATCTCCAGAAGGCTGTAAATACATTAGGGCAACTAAAATTGTGCATGCCCTACATCACAAAACTTACCTGGAAATACTAAAAAATGTTGATGTGTATAGTTTGGAGAAGGGAAGAGGGAACATACAGTAATAGAAACATTTAAATATATAGGGAGGAATGTAATAGGGTGTGAGAATCAGAAAGTGAGAGATTTTGTGTTTTTTCCTGTTGTTTTTTGTTTTTTTTGTTTGATTGTTTGTTTTTAAAGTGGCAATCCTTTACATGGCAAAACCAGGTTGATATTTGCCATGTAAAGGATTGCCACCGTGGGCATGTGTAGAAGGGGCACTGCTACTGTTGGCATTATGTGTGTAAGCTGCACTGATATGGTGGTTATGTGTATAAAGGGCACTGCGACTGTGGGTATTATTATTATTATTATTATTATTACATGCGGTGTAATGACAATAAGATAGTGCTACTGTGTGGCGTATTTTGATTTGGGGTGCTATTGTGTGGCCATGCCCCTTCCTTGTGATACCACACCTTCTTTTTTTAAGGAGCGCACTGTCCCTTTATTAAGTATTGGAGAGAGGGCCCAAATTAATAGTTTGCAGGGAGGCGCCAAACACCCTAGCACTGGCCCTTTGGTAGGGGACAGGATTTGCTTCTGCTTGTGCACATATGTTATGATTGCCAGCCAACAGCACTGGTTTTGCCTATAACACTAACTATAAATATTTTGAATTGGTCCTGGACCACCAATCCAAGGCACCCCTGCAAGTGTCCTGAGGCACCCCAGGGTGCAGTTTGAGAACCACTGGTATAGTGAGTACCCAGGATAATTATTGTAGCTGGTCTGCGGGTAACAGCTCTCAGATCCACTTCTAGAAAAAATGCAGCAATGTAATTTGAGTGACAAACTGCAGAGATGAACCCTTTCTGTGACTGCTGCACAGGGATCACACAAACTCTATTCATAGGGCTGACTTCACTTAGGGGAGATGTTCTCACCCCGCAAAGAAGTGCGAGTATATACCGCACTTACGGTACCATTGGATTTACAGATATTTTCTTGCAATACACTATGGGGGTCATTCTGAGTTGATTGCTCGCTAGCAGTTTTTAGCAGCCATGCAAACGCATTGTCGCTGCCCACTGGAGAGTGTATATTCACTTTGGAGAAGTGCGAATACTTGAGTAGCAGAGCGCCTGCAAAATCGTTTCAAAATAAGACCAGCACTGTAGTTACACTTCGTGTGCGTTGATTCTAACAACCGAGGGACGGCTTTTGATGTCACACACCCATCCAGCGAATGCCCAGCCACGTCTGCATTTCTTCTGCCACGCCTGCATTTTTCCAAGCACTCCCTGAAAACGGTCAGTTGACACCCAGAAACGCCCTCTTTCTGTCAATCTCCTTGTGGCCTGTTCTGTGATTGGAATAATCGCTAGAACTAGTGCAAAACCACAATGGACTTTGTACCCGTACGATGCGCATGCACATTACGGAGCATGCGCATGCACAGATTAGCCATTTTTTTTCAACTGATTGCTACGCAGCGAACAACGGCAGCAAGCGATCAACTCGGAATGACCCCCTATATACATAGAAACATGGATTTTTACTGCAGGAATTATGGTTAGTTTAGGGGTATCGGTTAGGGTCAACAGAGGTGTAGCTAGGGGTCCAAGCGCCCCTGGCAAAGTAAGGGACTGGCGCCCCCCCTTTCGATAAAGCATTGCAGTCCATTGGCGGTTACCATGTTGGAGCCACAGCAACTGACCCCCTCCCCCACACGCTGCCCTACATCATCGGCTGGGATTCACTGTTGGTGTGAAGCCACTGGGAACATTCTGGTAGCATTAGCAGCAGCCTGTGTCATAGATAGGGAAGGCAGAAGGTTAACTAGCTAATAGCAGTCTGTTGGCAGCAGAGGCTGGGCGGGGGGCTGAGAATGAGCCAACGCTGATCAGTGTCCAGTCTGCTCAGACAAAAATATTTTGTGATCAGGGCTGGTTCTAGACCAAAGGAGCCAATGGCAAAAATTTCCTTTGGCACCCCCCCCCCCCCCCCACACACACACACACATACACACACACACACACACACACACACACACACACACACACACACACACCAAAAAAGAACATATCCCAGTTTAACATAACGCTATGTGGTGCAAGGTGTGGAGCTGGTCACTTGTATCAGACCTCTGACATTTGCCTTTTCACCCATATTGCATACTTTTTCTTGCAGGTTGTGTCTTAATTCAAGAAGTGTTCTAAGTACTTCAGCTTAGTATCTTTACTGACCCCTCTTTACCCCACACTACATAACTGACCCCTCTATACCCTACACTACATCACTGACCTTTCTATAACCATCACTGCATTACTGACCCCTCTATTAGAGATCTGCACTTGAAATTTTTCGGGTTTTGTGTTTTGGTTTTGGGTTCGGTTCCGCGGCCGTGTTTTGGGTTCGACCGCGTTTTGGCAAAACCTCACCGAATTTTTTTTGTCGGATTCGGGTGTGTTTTGGATTCGGGTGTTTTTTTCAAAAAACACTAAAAAACAGCTTAAATCATAGAATTTGGGGGTCATTTTGATCCCAAAGTATTATTAACCTCAAAAACCATAATTTCCACTCATTTTCAGTCTATTCTGAATGCCTCACACCTCACAATATTATTTTTAGTCCTAAAATTTGCACCGAGGTCGCTGGATGACTAAGCTAAGCGACCCTAGTGGCCGACACAAACACCTGGCCCATCTAGGAGTGGCACTGCAGTGTCACGCAGGATGGCCCTTCCAAAAAACACTCCCCAAACAGCACATGACACAAAGAAAAAAAGAGGCGCAATGAGGTAGCTGTGTGAGTAAGCTAAGCGACCCCAGCGGCCGACACAAACACCTGGCCCATCTAGGAGTGTCACTGCAGTGTCACGCAGGATGGCCCTTCCAAAAAACACTCCCCAAACAGCACATGACGCAAAGAAAAAAAGAGGCGCAATGAGGTAGCCGTGTGAGTAAGATAAGCGACCCTAGTGGCCGACACAAACACCTGGCCCATCTAGGAGTGGCACTGCAGTGTCACGCAGGATGGCCCTTCCAAAAAACACTCCCCAAACAGCACATGACGCAAAGAAAAAAAGAGGCGCAATGAGGTAGCTGTGTGAGTAAGATAAGCGACCCTAGTGGCCGACACAAACACCTGGCCCATCTAGGAGAGGCACTGCAGTGTCACGCAGGATGGCCCTTCAAAAAAATACTCCCCAAACAGCACATGACGCAAAGAAAAATGAAAGAAAAAAGAGGTGCAAGATGGAATTGTCCTTGGGCCCTCCCACCCACCCTTATGTTGTATAAACAGGACATGCACACTTTAACCAACCCATCATTTCAGTGACAGGGTCTGCCACACGACTGTGACTGAAATGACGGGTTGGTTTGGACCCCCACCAAAAAAGAAGCAATTAATCTCTCCTTGCACAAACTGGCTCTACAGAGGCAAGATGTCCACCTCATCATCATCCTCCGATATATCACCGTGTACATCCCCCTCCTCACAGATTATCAATTCGTCCCCACTGGAATCCACCATCTCAGCTCCCTGTGTACTTTGTGGAGGCAATTGCTGCTGGTCAATGTCTCCACGGAGGAATTGATTATAATTCATTTTAATGAACATCATCTTCTCCACATTTTCTGGAAGTAACCTCGTACGCCGATTGCTGACAAGGTGAGCGGCGGCACTAAACACTCTTTCGGAGTACACACTTGTGGGAGGGCAACTTAGGCAGAATAAAGCCAGTTTGTGCAAGGGCCTCCAAATTGCCTCTTTTTCCTGCCAGTATAAGTACGGACTGTCTGACGTGCCTACTTGGATGCGGTCACTCATATAATCCTCCACCATTCTTTCAATGGGGAGAGAATCATATGCAGTGCCAGTAGACGACATGTCCGACTCCGTAATCGTTGTCAGGTCCTTCAGTCCGGACCAGATGTCAGCATCAGCAGTCGCTCCAGACTGCCCTGCATCACCGCCAGCGGGTGGGCTCGGAATTCTGAGCCTTTTCCTCGCACCCCCAGTTGCGGGAGAATGTGAAGGAGGAGATGTTGACAGGTCGCGTTCCGCTTGACTTGACAATTTTCTCACCAGCAGGTCTTTGAACCCCAGCAGACTTGTGTGTGCCAGAAAGAGAGATCCAAGGTAGGTTTTAAATCTAGGATCGAGCACGGTGGCCAAAATGTAGTGCTCTGATTTCAACGGATTGACCACCCGTGAATCCTTGTTAAGCGAATTAAGGGCTCCATCCACAAGTCCCACATGCCTAGCGGAATCGCTCTGTGTTAGCTCCTCCTTCAATGTCTCCAGCTTCTTCTGCAAAAGCCTGATGAGGGGAATGACCTGACTCAGGCTGGCAGTGTCTGAACTGACTTCACGTGTGGCAAGTTCAAAGAGCAGCAGAACCTTGCACAACGTTGAAATCATTCTCCACTGCGCTTGAGACAGGTGCATTCCACCTCCTATATCGTGCTCAATTGTATAGGCTTGAATGGCCTTTTGCTGCTCCTCCAACCTCTGAAGCATATATAGGGTTGAATTCCACCTGGTATACATGCATGGTCGTAATAAACTAGGATAGAAAAGAATAAAGTAGAAAATAAGATTTTAAACCTACCGGTAAATCTTTTTCTCGTAGTCCGTAGAGGATGCTGGGGACTCCGTAAGGACCATGGGGATAGACAGGCTCCACAGGAGACACGGGCACTTTAAGAAAGACTTTAGTTCTGGGTGTGCACTGGCTCCTCCCTCTATGCCACAGTTAGAGAAACTGTGCCCAGAGGAGACGGACAGTATGAGGAAAGGATTTTGTTAATCCAGGGCAAGATTCATACCAGCCACACCAATCACACCATATAACTTGTGATAAACTACCCAGTTATCAGTATGAAAAAACAACATAGCATCAGTGCAGGACCGATGCAACTATAACATAACCCTTATTGAAGCAATAACTATATACAAGTATTGCAGAAGTAGTCCGCACTTGGGATGGGCGCCCAGCATCCTCTACGGACCACGAGAAAAAGATTTACCGGTAGGTTTAAAATCTTATTTTCTCTAACGTCCTAGAGGATGCTGGGGACTCCGTAAGGACCATGGGGATTATACCAATGCTCCAAAACGGGCGGGAGAGTGCGGATGACTCTGCAGCACCGATTGAGCAAACATGAGTTCCTCCTCAGCCAGGGTATCAAACTTATAGTATTTTGCAAAGGTGTTTGAACCCGACCAAGTAGCAGCTTGACAAAGCTGTAGTGCCGAGACCCCTCGGGCAGCCGCCCAAGAAGAGCCCACTTTCCTCGTGGAATGGGCCTTGACCGATTTCAGTAACTGCAATCCAGCCATAGAATGCGCTTGCTGAATCGTGTTACAAATCCGGCGAGCAATAGCCTGTTTTGAAGCAGGGGCACCAATCTTGTTGGTTGCATACAGGACAAACAGCGCTTCAGTTTTCCTGACTCTAGCCGTCCTGGCCATGTAAATTTTCAAAGCCCTGACCACATCAAGTAACTCGGAATCCTCCAAGTCACGCGTAGCCACAGGCACCACAATAGGTTGGTTCATATG
>NW_026969431.1:0-40978 GCF_028390025.1 Pseudophryne corroboree
TTCAGTTTACAGGGGGGTACCCGAGCAGCGATCCTCCCCAGCTCTAGCCCAACTCCTACTTACCTGCCAGGTGAGATACTATGATCATGAAGGTGCTTCTCCCAGGGCAAGGTTCACCCATTGCACTCTAGGTGTGCTGCTCCTGCGATTTCCCCAAATGTGGGAAACTTGACTGCATAATTTGTGTTTCCCCTGGTCGGCTCTCGTATAATTCAGATCTCTTTGTCTCAGGTCTCTCTCCAGCCTAGTTTGCTGTCTGTTTCCACTTCTCTTTTCTTGAGCCGCTCCCTTCTATGCCCTTGCGCACTATCCTGACTTCTCCTCCTGTCTGCTTACTTTGTGCCTTCCAACGCACAATGCGAACTACAGGTAGTGCTGCAGGGCCCACACCCTTTTACTTGCCTTACAGAGCAGCTCTGGAGCTGTTACAGTGCCCAGCTGCTGCAAGAAATCAGCTTGAATGCTTCAGGGGCTGGGGCATAGCCAACATGAGCCCCACACCAAAGGAGGGTGGAGGTGTTTAATGCAAACTAGGGGTCAGCCAAGTGCCGCAAAAGGCCACCATGCCCTGCACGCCCCTTTTCTCTTTTCATATGCAGACGAGGGTTGAAGCCAACTTTGACCCACTGCTTGGATGACATCACCATATGCAAATCCATCTGCGGCAGGCCTTCCCCCAGGAATGCTTGCACTAGTTGTTGCATTTGGTTTGTTGTTTGGGGGTGCTTCAGTATTAGGCAGCTTTCTGCCCTCCCATGTTCATCTGAAAATACATGTTCTCCCTGCAGTTGTTGTCCCCAGATGAGAGTTCCCTTGTGCTGCCTCAGTTGAATCTCCTTTACTTGACAGAGATGTGCATGAGCAGCGGCCCTCCCCAGCCCTATTCCAAATCATACTTATTTTGCATAGGAGATACCATGGTCATGAAGATTTTTCTCCCAGGGTGAGGTTCATTCATTGCATTTTGGGTATGCTGACCCCTGTGATTTCCCCAAATGTGGGAAACTCAACTGCATTATTTGTGGTAGTGGGGGACTGTGTTTGTGCTTTCCTCTGGTCAGCTCTAGTAAAAGTCAGATTTCTTTGTCTCACATTTTCCTCTAGCCTTGTTCTTCTTTCGAGAGTTCCCTTGTGCTGCCTTTGTTGGATCTCCTTCACTTTACAGGGGGGTACCCGAGCAGCGACCCTCCCCAGCTCTAGCCCAACTCCTACTTACCTGCCAGGTGAGATACTATGATCATTAAGGTGCTTCTCCCAGGGCAAGGCTCACCCATTGTACTCTGGGTGTGCTGCTCCTGCGATTTCCCCAAATGTGGGAAACTTGACTGCATAATTTGTGTTTCCCCTCGTCGGCTCTCGTATAATTCAGATCTCTTTGTCTCAGGTCTCTCTCCAGCCTAGTTTGCTGTCTGTTTCCACTTCTCTTTTCTTCAGCCGCTCCCTTCTATACCCTTGTGCACTATCCTGACTTCTCCACCCGTCTGCTTACTTTGTGCCTTCCAATGCACAATGCAAACTACAGGTAGTGCTGCAGGGCCCACACCCTTTTACTTGCCTTACAGAGCAGCTCTGGAGCTGTTACAGTGCCCAGCTGCTGCAAGAAATCAGCTTGAATGCTTCAGGGGCTGGGGCATAGCCAACATCAGCCCCACACCGAAGGAGGGTGGAGGTGTTTAATGCAAACTAGGGGTCAGTCAAGCGCCGCAAAAGGCCACCATGCCCTGCACGCCCCTTTTCTGTTTTCATATGCAGATGAGGGTTGAAGCCAACTTTGACCCACTGCTTGGATGACATCACCATATGCAAATCCATCTGCGGCAGGCCTTCCCCCAGGAATGCTTGCACTAGTTGTTGCATTTGGTTTGTTGTTTGGGGGTGCTTCAGTATTAGGCAGCCTTCTGCTGCACCCTGCTTTGGTGTGGGGCTCATGTTGGCCATGCCCCATCCCCTGAAGCTTTCAAGCAGATTTCTTGCAGCAGCTGGGCACTGTAACAGCTCAAGAGCTGCTCTGTAAGGCAAGTAAAAGGGTGTGGGCCCTGCAGCACTACCTGTAGTTTGCATTGTGCATTGGAAGGCACAAAGTAAGCAGACGGGAGGAGAAGTCAGGATAGTGCACAAGGGTATAGAAGGGAGCGGCTGAAGAAAAGAGAAGTGGAAACAGACAGCAAACTAGGCTGGAGAGAGATCTGAGACAAAGAGATCTGAATTATACGATAGCCGACCAGGGGAAACACAAATTATGCAGTCAAGTTTCCCACATTTGGGGAAATCGCATGGGCAGCACACCCAGAGTGCAATGGGTGAGCCTTGCCCTGGGAGAAGCACCTTCATGATCATAGTATCTCACCTGGCAGGTAAGTATGAGTTGGGCTAGAGCTGGGGAGGGTCGCTGCTCGGGCACCCCCCTGTTAAGTGAAGGAGATCCAACTGAGGCAGCACAAGGGAACTCTCAAAAGAAGAACAAGGCTAGAGGAAGATCTGAAACAAAGAAATCTGACTTTTACCAGAGCTGACCAGAAGAAAACACAAACACAGTCCCCCACTACCACAAATAAAGCAGTCGAGGTGAGGTTCATTCATTGCATTTTGGGTATGCTGACCCCTGTGATTTCCCCAAATGTGGGAAACTCGACTGCTTTATTTGTGGTAGTGGGGGACTGTGTTTGTGTTTTCTTCTGGTCAGCTCTGGTAAAAGTCAGATTTCTTTGTTTCAGATCTTCCTCTAGCCTTGTTCTTCTTTTGAGAGTTCCCTTGTGCTGCCTCAGTTGGATCTCCTTCACTTAACAGGGGGGTGCCCGAGCAGCGACCCTCCCCAGCTCTAGCCCAACTCCTACTTACCTGCCAGGTGAGATACTATGATCATGAAGGTGCTTCTCCCAGGGCAAGGCTCACCCATTGCACTCTGGGTGTGCAGCCCCTGCGATTTCCCCAAATGTGGGAAACTTGACTGCATAATTTGTGTTTCCCCTGGTCGGCTCTCGTATAATTCAGATCTCTTTGTCTCAGATCTCTCTCCAGCCTAGTTTGCTGTCTGTTTCCACTTCTCTTTTCTTCAGCCGCTCCCTTCTATACCCTTGTGCACTATCCTGACTTCTCCTCCCGTCTGCTTACTTTGTGCCTTCCAATGCACAATGCAAACTACAGGTAGTGCTGCAGGGCCCACACCCTTTTACTTGCCTTACAGAGCAGCTCTGGAGCTGTTACAGTGCCCAGCTGCTGCAAGAAATCTGCTTGAATGCTTCAGGGGATGGGACATGGCCAACATGAGCCCCACACCAAAGGAGGGTGGAGCAGAAGGCTGACTAATACTGAAGCACCCCCAAACAACAAACCAAATGCAACAACTAGTGCAAGCATTCCTGGGGGAAGGCCTGCCGCAGATGGATTTGCATATGGTGATGTCATCCAAGCAGTGGGTCAAAGTTGGCTTCAACCCTCGTCTGCATATGAAAACAGAAAAGGGGCGTGCAGGGCATGGTGGCCTTTTGCGGCGCTTGACCGACCCCTAGTTTGCATTAAACACCTCCACCCTCCTTCGGTGTGGGGCTCATGTTGGCTATGCCCCAGCCCCTGAAGCATTCAAGCTGATTTCTTGCAGCAGCTGGGCACTGTAACAGCTCCAGAGCTGCTCTGTAAGGCAAGTAAAAGGGTGTGGGCCCTGCAGCACTACCTGTAGTTTGCATTGTGCATTGGAAGGCACAAAGTAAGCAGACGGGAGGAGAAGTCAGGATAGTGCACAAGGGTATAGAAGGGAGCGGCTGAAGAAAAGAGAAGTGGAAACAGACAGCAAACTAGGCTGGAGAGAGACAAAGAGATCTGAATTATACGAGAGCCGACCAGGGGAAACACAAATTATGCAGTCAAGTTTCCCACATTTGGGGAAATCGCAGGAGCAGCACACCCAGAGTGCAATGGGTGAGCCTTGCCCTGGGAGAAGCACCTTCATGATCATAGTATCTCACCTGGCAGGTAAGTAGGAGTTGGGCTAGAGCTGGGGAGGGTCGCTGCTCGGGTACCCCCCTGTCAAGTGAAGGAGATCCAACTGAGGCAGCACAAGGGAACTCTCGAAAGAAGAACAAGGCAAGAGGAAAATCTGAGACAAAGAAATCTGACTTTTACCAGAGCTGACCAGAGGAAAGCACAAACACAGTCCCCCACTACCACAAATAATGCAGTTGAGTTTCCCACATTTGGGGAAATCACAGGGGTCAGCATACCCAAAATGCAATGAATGAACCTCACCCTGGGAGAACAATCTTCATGACCATGGTATCTCCTATGCAAAATAAGTATGATTTGGAATAGGGCTGGGGAGGGCCGCTGCTCTGGCACATCTCTGTCAAGTAAAGGAGATTCAACTGAGGCAGCACAAGGGAACTCTCATCTGGGGACAACAACTGCAGGGAGAACACATATTTTCAGATGAACATGGGAGGGCAGAAGGCTGCCTAATACTGAAGCACCCCCAAACAACAAACCAAATGCAACAACTAGTGCAAGCATTCCTGGGGGAAGTTCTGCAGAAGACGGATTTGCATACGGTGATGTCATACAAGCAGTGGGTCAAAGTTGGCTTCAACCCTCATCTGCATATGAAAAGAGAAAAGGGGCGTGCAGGGCATGGCGGCCTTTTGCGGTGCTTGGATGACCCCTAGTTCGCATTAAACACCTCCACCCTCCTTTGGTGTGGGGCTCATGTTGGCCATGCCCCATCCCCTGAAGCATTCAAGCAGATTTCTTGCAGCAGCTGGGCACTGTAACAGCTCCAGAGCTGCTCTGTAAGGCAAGTAAAAGGGTGTGGGCCCTGCAGCACTACCTGTAGTTTGCATTGTGCATTGGAAGGCACAAAGTAAGCAGACGGGAGGAGAAGTCAGGATAGTGCACAAGGGTATAGAAGGGAGCGGCTGAAGAAAAGAGAAGTGGAAACAGACAGCAAACTAGGCTGGAGAGAGACCTGAGACAAAGAGATCTGAATTATACGAGAGCCGACCAGGGGAAACACAAATTATGCAGTCAAGTTTCCCACATTTGGGGAAATCGCAGGGGCAGCACACCCAGAGTGCAATGGGTGAGCCTTGCCCTGGGAGAAGCACCTTCATGATCATAGTATCTCACCTGGCAGGTAAGTAGGAGTTGGGCTAGAGCTGGGGAGGGTCTCTGCTCGGGCACCCCCCTGTCAAGTGAAGGAGATCCAACTGAGGCAGCACAAGGGAACTCTCAAAAGAAGAACAAGGCTCTGAAACAAAGAAATCTGACTTTTACCAGAGCTGACCAGAGGAAAACACAAACACAGTCCCCCACTACCACAAATAAAGCAGTCGAGTTTCCCACATTTGGGGAAATCACAGGGGTCAGCATACCCAGAATGCAATGAATGAACCTCACCCTGGGAGAATAATCTTCATGACCATGGTATCTCCTATGCAAAATAAGTATGATTTGGGATAGAGCTGGGGAGGGCCGCTGCTCAGGCACATCTCTGTCAAGTTAAGGAGATTCAACTGAGGCAGCACAAGGGAACTCTCATCTAGGGACAACAACTGCAGGGAGAACACATATTTTCAGATGAACATGGGAGGGCAGACGGCTGCCTAATACTGAAGCACCCCCAAACAACAAACCAAATGCAACAACTAGTGCAAGCATTCCTGGGGGAAGGCCTCCCGCAGATGGATTTGCATATGGTGATGTCATCCAAGCAGTGGGTCAAAGTTGGCTTCAACCCTCGTCTGCATATGAAAACAGAAAAGGGGCGTGCAGGGCATGGTGGCCTTTTGCTGCGCTTGTCTGACCCCTAGTTTGCATTAAACACCTCCACCCTTCTTCGGTGTGGGGCTCATGTTGGCTATGCCCCAGCCCCTGAAGCATTCAAGCTGATTTCTTGCAGCAGCTTGGCACTGCAACAGCTCCAGAGCTGCTCTGTAAGGCAAGTAAAAGGGTGTGGGCCCTGCAGCACTACCTGTAGTTTGCATTGTGCATTGGAAGGCACAAAGTAAGCAGACGGGAGGAGAAGTCAGGATAGTGCACAAGGGTATAGAAGGGAGCGGCTGAAGAAAAGAGAAGTGGAAACAGACAGCAAACTAGGCTGGAGAGAGACCTGAGACAAAGAGATCTGAATTATACGAGAGCCGACCAGGGGAAACACAAATTATGCAGTCAAGTTTCCCACATTTGGGGAAATCGCAGGAGCAGCACACCCAGAGTACAATGGGTGAGCCTTGCCCTGGGAGAAGCACCTTCATGATCATAGTATCTCACCTGGCAGGTAAGTAGGAGTTGGGCTAGAGCTGGGGAGGGTCGCTGCTCGGGTACCCCCCTGTAAAGTGAAGGAGATCCAACTGAGGCAGCACAAGGGAACTCTCGAAAGAAGAACAAGGCTAAAGGAAAATCTGAGACAAAGAAATCTGACTTTTACCAGAGCTGACCAGAGGAAAGCACAAACACAGTCTCCCACTACCACAAATAATGCAGTCAAGTTTCCCACATTTGGGGAAATCACAGGGGTCAGCATACCCAAAATGCAATGAATGAACCTCACCCTGGGAGAAAAATCTTCATGACCATGGTATCTCCTATGCAAAATAAGTATGATTTGGAATAGGGCTGGGGAGGGCCGCTGCTCATGCACATCTCTGTCAAGTAAAGGAGATTCAACTGAGGCAGCACAAGGGAACTCTCATCTTGGGACAACAACTGCAGGGAGAACATATATTTTCAGATGAACATGGGAGGGCAGAAGGCTGCCTAATACTGAAGCACCCCCAAACAACAAACCAAATGCAACAACTAGTGCAAGCATTCCTGGGGGAAGGCCTGCCGCAGATGGATTTGCATATGGTGATGTCATCCAAGCAGTGGGTCAAAGTTGGCTTCAACCCTCGTCTGCATATGAAAAGAGAAAAGGGGCGTGCAGGGCATGGTGGCCTTTTGCGGCGCTTGGCTGACCCCTAGTTTGCATTAAACACCTCCACCCTCCTTTGGTGTGGGGCTCATGTTGGCTATGCCCCAGCCCCTGAAGCATTCAAGCTGATTTCTTGCAGCAGCTGGGCACTGTAACAGCTCCAGAGCTGCTCTGTAAGGCAAGTAAAAGGGTCTGGGCCCTGCAGCACTACCTGTAGATCGCATTGTGCGTTGGAAGGCACAAAGTAAGCAGACAGGAGGAGAAGTCAGGATAGTGCGCAAGGGCATAGAAGGGAGCGGCTCAAGAAAAGAGAAGTGGAAACAGACAGCAAACTAGGCTGGAGAGAGACCTGAGACAAAGAGATCTGAATTATACGAGAGCCGACCAGGGGAAACACAAATTATGCAGTCAAGTTTCCCACATTTGGGGAAATCGCAGGGGCAGCACACCCAGAGTGCAATGGGTGAGCCTTGCCCTGGGAGAAGCACCTTCATGATCATAGTATCTCACCTGGCAGGTAAGTAGGAGTTGGGCTAGAGCTGGGGAGGGTCGCTGTTCGGGCACCCCCCTGTCAAGTGAAAGAGATCCAACTGAGGCAGCACAAGGGAACTCTCGAAAGAAGAACAAGGCTAGAGGAAGATCTGAGACAAAGAAATCTGACTTTTTCCAGAGCTGACCAGAGGAAAGCACAAACACAGTCCCCCACTACCACAAATAATGCAGTCGAGTTTCCCACATTTGGGGAAATCACAGGGGTCAGCATACCCAGAATGCAATGAATGAACCTCACCTTGGGAGAACAATCTTCATGACCATGGTATCGCCTATGCAAAATAAGTATGATTTGGGATAGGGCTGGGGAGGGCCGCTGCTCAGGCACATCTCTGTCAAGTAAAGGAGATTCAACTGAGGCAGCACAAGGGAACTCTCATCTGGGGACAACAACTGCAGGGAGAACACATATTTTCAGATGAACATGTGAGGGCAGAAGGCTGCCTAATACTGAAGCACCCCCAAACAACAAACCAAATGCAACAACTAGTGCAAGCATTCCTGGGGGAAGGCCTGCAGCAGATGGATTTGCATATGGTGATGTCATCCAAGCAGTGGGTCAAAGTTGGCTTCAACCCTCGTCTGCATATGAAAAGAGAAAAGGGGCGTGCAGGGCATGGCGGCCTTTTGCAGCGCTTGGATGACCCCTAGTTCGCATTACACACCTCCACCCTCCTTCGGTGTGGGGCTCATGTTGGCTATGCCCCAGCCCCTGAAGCATTCAAGCTGATTTCTTGCAGCAGCTGGGCACTGTAACTGCTCCAGAGCTACTCTGTAAGGCAAGTAAAAGGGTGTGGGCCCTGCAGCACTACCTGTAGTTCGCATTGTGCGTTGGAAGGCACGAAGTAAGCAGACGGGAGAAGTCAGGATAGTGCGCAAGGGCATAGAAGGGAGCGGCTCAAGAAAAGAGAAGTGGAAACAGACAGCAAACTAGGCTGGAGAGAGACCTGAGACAAAGAGATCTGAATTATACGAGAGCCGACGAGGGGAAACACAAATTATGCAGTCACGTTTCCCACATTTGGGGAAATCGCAGGAGCAGCACACCCAGAGTGCAATGGTTGAGCCTTGCCCTGGGAGAAGCACCTTCATGATCATAGTATCTCACCTGGCAGGTAAGTAGGAGTTGGGCTAGAGCTGGGGAGGGTCGCTGCTCGGGTTCCCCCCTGTGAAGTGAAGGAGATCCAACTGAGGCAGCACCAGGGAACTCTCGAAAGAAGAACAAGGCTAGAGGAAGATCTGAGACAAAGAAATCTGACTTTTACCAGAGCTGACCAGAGGAAAGCACAAACACAGTCTCCCACTACCACAAATAATGCAGTCAAGTTTCCCACATTTGGGGAAATCACAGGGGTCAGCATACCCAAAATGCAATGAATGAACCTCACCCTGGGAGAAAAATCTTCATGACCATGGTATCTCCTATGCAAAATAAGTATGATTTGGAATAGGGCTGGGGAGGGCCGCTGCTCATGCACATCTCTGTCAAGTAAAGGAGATTTAACTGAGGCAGCACAAGGGAACTCTCATCTGGGGACAACAACTGCAGGGAGAACACATATTTTCAGATGAACATGGGAGGGCAGAAGGCTGCCTAATACTGAAGCACCCCCAAACAACAAACCAAATGCAACAACTAGTGCAAGCATTCCTGGGGGAAGTTCTGCAGAAGACGGATTTGCATACGGTGATGTCATCCAAGCAGTGGGTCAAAGTTGGCTTCAACCCTCATCTGCATATGAAAAGAGAAAAGGGGCGTGCAGGGCATGGCGGCCTTTTGCGGTGCTTGGATGACCCCTAGTTCGCATTAAACACCTCCACCCTCCTTTGGTGTGGGGCTCATGTTGGCCATGCCCCATCCCCTGGAGCATTCAAGCTGATTTCTTGCAGCAGCTGGGCACTGTAACAGCTCCAGAGCTGCTCTGTAAGGCAAGTAAAAGGGTGTGGGCCCTGCAGCACTACCTGTAGTTTGCATTGTGCATTGGAAGGCACAAAGTAAGCAGACGGGAGGAGAAGTCAGGATAGTGCACAAGGGTATAGAAGGGAGCGGCTGAAGAAAAGAGAAGTGGAAACAGACAGCAAACTAGGCTGGAGAGAGACCTGAGACAAAGAGATCTGAATTATACGAGAGCCGACCAAGGGAAACACAAATTATGCAGTCAAGTTTCCCACATTTGGGGAAATCGCAGGGGCAGCACACCCAGAGTGCAATGGGTGAGCCTTGCCCTGGGAGAAGCACCTTCATGATCATAGTATCTCACCTGGCAGGTAAGTAGGAGTTGGGCTAGAGCTGGGGAGGGTCGCTGTTCGGGCACCCCCCTGTCAAGTGAAAGAGATCCAACTGAGGCAGCACAAGGGAACTCTCGAAAGAAGAACAAGGCTAGAGGAAGATCTGAGACAAAGAAATCTGACTTTTTCCAGAGCTGGCCAGAGGAAAGCACAAACACAGTCCCCCACTACCACAAATAATGCAGTCGAGTTTCCCACATTTGGGGAAATCACAGGGGTCAGCATACCCAGAATGCAATGAATGAACCTCACCCTGGGAGAACAATCTTCATGACCATGGTATCGCCTATGCAAAATAAGTATGATTTGGGATAGGGCTGGGGAGGGCCGCTGCTCATGCACATCTCTGTCAAGTAAAGGAGATTCAACTGAGGCAGCACAAGGGAACTCTCATCTGGGGACAACAACTGCAGGGAGAACACATATTTTCAGATGAACATGTGAGGGCAGAAGGCTGCCTAATACTGAAGCACCCCCAAACAACAAACCAAATGCAACAACTAGTGCAAGCATTCCTGGGGGAAGGCCTGCAGCAGATGGATTTGCATATGGTGATGTCATCCAAGCAGTGGGTCAAAGTTGGCTTCAACCCTCGTCTGCATATGAAAAGAGAAAAGGGGCGTGCAGGGCATGGCGGCCTTTTGCAGCGCTTGGATGACCCCTAGTTTGCATTACACACCTCCTCCCTCCTTCTGTGTGGTGCTCATGTTGGCTATGCCCCAGCCCCTGAAGCATTAAAGCTGATTTCTTGCAGCAGCTGGGCACTGTAACTGCTCCAGAGCTACTCTGTAAGGCAAGTAAAAGGGTGTGGGCCCTGCAGCACTACCTGTAGTTCGCATTGTGCGTTGGAAGGCACGAAGTAAGCAGACGGGAGAAGTCAGGATAGTGCGCAAGGGCATAGAAGGGAGCGGCTCAAGAAAAGAGAAGTGGAAACAGACAGCAAACTAGGCTGGAGAGAGACCTGAGACAAAGAGATCTGAATTATACGAGAGCCGACGAGGGGAAACACAAATTATGCAGTCAAGTTTCCCACATTTGGGGAAATCGCAGGAGCAGCACACCCAGAGTGCAATGGTTGAGCCTTGCCCTGGGAGAAGCACCTTCATGATCATAGTATCTCACCTGGCAGGTAAGTAGGAGTTGGGCTAGAGCTGGGGAGGGTCGCTGCTCGGGTTCCCCCCTGTGAAGTGAAGGAGATCCAACTGAAGCAGCACCAGGGAACTCTCGAAAGAAGAACAAGGCTAGAGGAAGATCTGAGACAAAGAAATCTGACTTTTACCAGAGCTGACCAGAGGAAAGCACAAACACAGTCCCCCACTACCACAAATAATGCAGTCGAGTTTCCCACATTTGGGAAAATCACAGGGGTCAGCATACCCAGAATGCAATGAATGAACCTAACCCTGGGAGAACAATCTTCATGACCATGGTATCTCCTATGCAAAATAAGTATGATTTGGGATAGGGCTGGTGAGGGCCGCTGCTCAGGCACATCTCTGTCAAGTAAAGGAGATTCAACTGAGGCAGCACAAGGGAACTCTCATCTGGGGACAACAACTGCAGGGAGACCACATCTTTTCAGATGAACATGGGAGGGCGGAAGGCTGCCTAATACTGAAGCACCATCAAATATCAAACCATGGCCCTCATTCCGAGTTGATCGCTCGCAAGGCGATTTTAGCAGAGTTACACACGCTAAGCCGCCGCCTACTGGGAGTGAATCTTAGCTTCTTAAAATTGCGACCGATGTATTCGCAATATTGCGATTACAAACTACTTAGCAGTTTCAGAGTAGCTTCAGACTTACTCTGCATCTGCGATCAGTTCAGTGCTTGTCGTTCCTGGTTTGACGTCACAAACACTCCCAGAGTTCGCCCAGACACTCCCCCGTTTCTCCGGCCACTCCTGCGTTTTTTCCGGAAACTGTAGCGTTTTTTCCCACACGCCCATAAAACGGCCTGTTTCCGCCCAGTAACACCCATTTCCTGTCAATCACATTACGATCGCCGGAGCGAAGAAAAAGCCGTGAGTAAAAATACTTTCTTAATTGTAAAATTACTTGGCGCAGTCGCAGTGCGAATATTGCGCATGCGTACTAAGCAGAATTTCACTGCGATGCGATGAAATTTACAGAGCGAACGACTCGGAATGAGGGCCCATATGCAACAACTAGTACAAGCACTCCTGGGGGAAGGTCTGCAGCAGACGGATTTGCATACGGTGATGTAAATCCAAGCAGTGGGCCAAAGTTGACTGGAACCCTCATCTGCATATGAAAAGAGAAAAGGGGCATGCAGGGCATGGCGGCCTTTTGCAGTGCTTGGATGACCCCTAGTTCGCATTAAACACCCCCACCCTCCTTTGGTGTGGGGCTCATGTTGGCCATGCCCCATCCCCTGATGCATTCAAGCTGATTTCTTGCAGCAGCTGGGCACTGTAACAGCTCCAGAGCTGTTCTGTAAGGCAAGTAAAAGTGTGTGGGCCCTGCAGCACCACCTGTTGTTCGCATTGTGCGTTGGAAGGCACAAATTAAGCAGACGGGAGGAGAAGTCAGGATAGTGCGCAAGGGCATTCTTTTCTCTTAGTCCGGGGGCAAGGCTTCAAAATGGGGTCTGCAACGGAGGAGACACAGGGGGCGTGGTCACAGCAGCTTTTCTCTACAGTCTGCACCAGCAGGAGCCTACACCATTTTTTATGATCACGCTGAACTGCAGTGCGACTGCAATTACAGCATGGTCAAGAAGGGAGGCGTCATGCTGGGTGGCCATGCCCTGTCACTGTGCAGGAGCCAGCACCGCTCACACACTAGTCCCCGGGTGCAGCCCCCAACCCCCGGGACACCCGGAGCAACAAAATGTAGATTCAGGCCACCAGGCCACGCCCCTACCTATGAAACCATGCCTCCTTTTTACCATTGCGCTGTTTATCTGCGCGCACTGCATTACAATCTCCCTCGCCACCTCTCTGGGTGTCACCAGTGATAGTGACACCTCTGCCATGCTTGTAGCAGCTGGTCCTAAGATCTACGCCTCAAGCCCTGAGTGTTTGCCCTTGTGACTTGTTGATCATCATAGCGAAGCAGATGCTTACAGAAAACTGCAGGGGCTTAGATTGAAAATAAAAACAATTGATGGGTATAAGGTAGAGAGGAGTGGGTTCGGTTCTCCGAGAACCGAATTCCCCACGAACTCCACGTGGTTTACATTGGTCCGAGGCAGGCTCGGTTGTTCCTGCCTGACTCGGAAAACCTGAACAAGGGAAAATGTCATCATCCCGCTGTCAGATTCTCGTGAGATTCGGATTCCATATAAAGAGCTGCGCGTTGCTGCCATTTTTACTCGTGCATTGAAGAGAGAGCGGAGAGGACGTGGCTATGTTCTCTCAGTGGAAATCTCAATATCAGTGCTCAGTATCAGTGGTTACTTATTGCTGCTCAGTAATACTAGTAGTGTGTCTCTCCTGCTCAGTGTCAGTTCTCAGTAGTATCCTCATCAGTGCTCAGTATCACTGCTCATTGTCTTGTGCTGCATTGTGGTGCTCAGCATACTACAGTACATTACTAATAGTCCAGTGCTGCATCTTGCTGCTCAGTGTCAGTTCTAGTATCCTCATCAGTGCTCACTATCACTGCTCATTGCATTGTGGTGTTCTGTATACTACAGTAACATAGTAATATAGTATATATAGAGGAGCGGGTTCGGTTCTCCGAGAACCGAATTCCCGACGAACTCCACGTGGTTTACACTGGTCCGAGGCAGGCTCGGTTGTTCCTGCCTGACTCGGAAAACCTGAACAAGGGAAAATGTCATCATCCCGCTGTCGGATTCTCGCGAGATTCGGATTCCATATAAAGAGCTGCGCGTTGCCGCCATTTTTACTCGTGCATTGAAGAGAGAGCGGAGAGGACGTGGCTATGTTCTCTCAGTGGAAATCTCAATATCAGTGCTCAGTATCAGTGGTTACTTATTGCTGCTCAGTAATACTAGTAGTGTGTCTCTCCTGCTCAGTGTCAGTTCTCAGTAGTATCCTCATCAGTGCTCAGTATCACTGCTCATTGTCTTGTGCTGCATTGTGGTGCTCAGCATACTACAGTACATTACTAATAGTCCAGTGCTGCATCTTGCTGCTCAGTGTCAGTTCTAGTATCCTCATCAGTGCTCACTATCACTGCTCATTACATTGTGGTGTTCTGTATACTACAGTAACATAGTAATATAGTAACATATGGTAACATAGTTTTTGAGGTTGAATAGAGGCAAATTGCCCATCGTGTTCAACCTGTTTTAAGTTGTGATGATTCTACATACTTGCTGAATAATGTTTTATGACTAGTTAGCTACTATAACTCATGTTACCCCCGGATTAACCATGTTGATATTTTAAGTATTATAACCTTGGATAGCTTTTTCATTCAGAAATGTATCCATTCCTTTTTTAAATCCAATTACAGAGTCCGCCATTACCACCTTCCCTGGCAGGGAATTCCACATCCTGATTGCCCTAACAGTGAAGATCATAGTATCTCACCTGGCAGGTAAGTAGGAGTTGGGCTAGAGCTGTGGAGGATTGCTGCTCGGGCACCCCCTGTCAAGTGAAGGAGATCCAACTGAGGCAGCACAAGGGAACTCTCGAAAGAAGAACAAGGCTAGAGGAAGATCTGAGACAAAGAAATCTGACTTTTACCAGAGCTGACCAGAGGAAAGCACAAACACAGTCCCCCACTACCACAAATAATGCAGTCGAGTTTCCCACATTTGGGGAAATCACAGGGGTCAGCATACCCAGAGTGCAATGAATGAACCTCACCCTGGGAGAACAATCTTCATGACCATGGTATCTCCTATGCAAAATAAGTATGATTTGGGATAGGGCTGGGGAGGGCCGCTGCTCAGGCACATCTCTGTCAAGTAAAGGAGATTCAACTGAGGCAGCACAAGGGAACTCTCATCTGGGGACAACAACTGCAGGGAGAACACATATTTTCAGATGAACATGGGAGGGCAGAAGGCTGCCTAATACTGAAGCACCCCCAAACAACAAACCAAATGCAACTACTAGTGCAAGCATTCCTGGGGGAAGGCCTGCAGCAGACGGATTTGCATATGGTGATGTCATCCAAGCAGTGGGTCAAAGTTGGCTTCAACCCTCGTCTGCATATGAAAATAAAAAAGGGGTGTGCAGGGCATGGCTGCCTTTTGCGGCGCTTGGATGACCCCTAGTTCGCATTAAACACCTCCACCCTCCTTCGGTGTGGGGCTCATGTTGGCTATGCCCCAGCCCCTGAAGCATTCAAGCTGATTTCTTGCAGCAGCTGGGCACTGTAACAGCTCCAGAGCTGCTCTGTAAAGCAAGTAAAAGGGTGTGGGCCCTGCAGCACTACCTGTAGTTTGCATTGTGCGTTGGAAGGCACAAAGTAAGCAGACGGGGAAGTCAGGATAGTGCACAAGGGCATAGAAGGGAGCGGCTGAAGAAAAGAGAAGTGGAAACAGACAGCAAACTAGGCTGGAGAGAGACCTGAGACAAAGAGATCTGAATTATACGAGAGCCGACCAGGGGAAACACAAATTATGCAGTCAAGTTTCCCACATTTGGGGAAATCGCAGGGGCAGCACACCCAGAGTGCAATGGGTGAGCCTTGCCCTGGGAGAAGCACCTTCATGATCATAGTATCTCACCTGGCAGGTAAGTAGGAGTTGGGCTAGAGCTGGGGAGGGTCTCTGCTCGGGCACCCCCCTGTCAAGTGAAGGAGATCCAACTGAGGCAGCACAAGGGAACTCTCAAAAGAAGAACAAGGCTCTGAAACAAAGAAATCTGACTTTTACCAGAGCTGACCAGAGGAAAACACAAACACAGTCCCCCACTACCACAAATAAAGCAGTCGAGTTTCCCACATTTGGGGAAATCACAGGGGTCAGCATACCCAGAATGCAATGAATGAACCTCACCCTGGGAGAATAATCTTCATGACCATGGTATCTCCTATGCAAAATAAGTATGATTTGGGATAGAGCTGGGGAGGGCCGCTGCTCAGGCACATCTCTGTCAAGTTAAGGAGATTCAACTGAGGCAGCACAAGGGAACTCTCATCTAGGGACAACAACTGCAGGGAGAACACATATTTTCAGATGAACATGGGAGGGCAGAAGGCTGCCTAATACTGAAGCACCCCCAAACAACAAACCAAATGCAACAACTAGTGCAAGCATTCCTGGGGGAAGGCCTGCCGCAGATGGATTTGCATATGGTGATGTCATCCAAGCAGTGGGTCAAAGTTGGCTTCAACCCTCGTCTGCATATGAAAACAGAAAAGGGGCGTGCAGGGCATGGTGGCCTTTTGCTGCGCTTGTCTGACCCCTAGTTTGCATTAAACACCTCCACCCTCCTTCGGTGTGGGGCTCATGTTGGCTATGCCCCAGCCCCTGAAGCATTCAAGCTGATTTCTTGCAGCAGCTTGGCACTGCAACAGCTCCAGAGCTGCTCTGTAAGGCAAGTAAAAGGGTGTGGGCCCTGCAGCACTACCTGTAGTTTGCATTGTGCATTGGAAGGCACAAAGTAAGCAGACGGGAGGAGAAGTCAGGATAGTGCACAAGGGTATAGAAGGGAGCGGCTGAAGAAAAGAGAAGTGGAAACAGACAGCAAACTAGGCTGGAGAGAGACCTGAGACAAAGAGATCTGAATTATACGAGAGCCGACCAGGGGAAACACAAATTATGCAGTCAAGTTTCCCACATTTGGGGAAATCGCAGGAGCAGCACACCCAGAGTACAATGGGTGAGCCTTGCCCTGGGAGAAGCACCTTCATGATCATAGTATCTCACCTGGCAGGTAAGTAGGAGTTGGGCTAGAGCTGGGGAGGGTCGCTGCTCGGGCACCCCCCTGTAAAGTGAAGGAGATCCAACTGAGGCAGCACAAGGGAACTCTCGAAAGAAGAACAAGGCTAAAGGAAAATCTGAGACAAAGAAATCTGACTTTTACCAGAGCTGACCAGAGGAAAGCACAAACACAGTCTCCCACTACCACAAATAATGCAGTCAAGTTTCCCACATTTGGGGAAATCACAGGGGTCAGCATACCCAAAATGCAATGAATGAACCTCACCCTGGGAGAAAAATCTTCATGACCATGGCATCTCCTATGCAAAATAAGTATGATTTGGAATAGGGCTGGGGAGGGCCGCTGCTCATGCACATCTCTGTCAAGTAAAGGAGATTCAACTGAGGCAGCACAAGGGAACTCTCATCTTGGGACAACAACTGCAGGGAGAACATATATTTTCAGATGAACATGGGAGGGCAGAAGGCTGCCTAATACTGAAGCACCCCCAAACAACAAACCAAATGCAACAACTAGTGCAAGCATTCCTGGGGGAAGGCCTGCCGCAGATGGATTTGCATATGGTGATGTCATCCAAGCAGTGGGTCAAAGTTGGCTTCAACCCTCGTCTGCATATGAAAAGAGAAAAGGGGCGTGCAGGGCATGGTGGCCTTTTGCGGCGCTTGGCTGACCCCTAGTTTGCATTAAACACCTCCACCCTCCTTTGGTGTGGGGCTCATGTTGGCTATGCCCCAGCCCCTGAAGCATTCAAGCTGATTTCTTGCAGCAGCTGGGCACTGTAACAGCTCCAGAGCTGCTCTGTAAGGCAAGTAAAAGGGTCTGGGCCCTGCAGCACTACCTGTAGATCGCATTGTGCGTTGGAAGGCACAAAGTAAGCAGACAGGAGGAGAAGTCAGGATAGTGCGCAAGGGCATAGAAGGGAGCGGCTCAAGAAAAGAGAAGTGGAAACAGACAGCAAACTAGGCTGGAGAGAGACCTGAGACAAAGAGATCTGAATTATACGAGAGCCGACCAGGGGAAACACAAATTATGCAGTCAAGTTTCCCACATTTGGGGAAATCGCAGGGGCAGCACACCCAGAGTGCAATGGGTGAGCCTTGCCCTGGGAGAAGCACCTTCATAATCATAGTATCTCACCTGGCAGGTAAGTAGGAGTTGGGCTAGAGCTGGGGAGGGTCGCTGTTCGGGCACCCCCCTGTGAAGTGAAGGAGATCCAACTGAGGTAGCACAAGGGAACTCTCGAAAGAAGAACAAGGCTAGAGGAAGATCTGAGACAAAGAAATCTGACTTTTTCCAGAGCTGACCAGAGGAAAGCACAAACACAGTCCCCCACTACCACAAATAATGCTGTCGAGTTTCCCACATTTGGGGAAATCACAGGGGTCAGCATACCCAGAATGCAATGAATGAACCTCACCTTGGGAGAACAATCTTCATGACCATGGTATCGCCTATGCAAAATAAGTATGATTTGGGATAGGGCTGGGGAGGGCCGCTGCTCAGGCACATCTCTGTCAAGTAAAGGAGATTCAACTGAGGCAGCACAAGGGAACTCTCATCTGGGGACAACAACTGCAGGGAGAACACATATTTTCTGATGAACATGTGAGGGCAGAAGGCTGCCTAATACTGAAGCACCCCCAAACAACAAACCAAATGCAACAACTAGTGCAAGCATTCCTGGGGGAAGGCCTGCAGCAGATGGATTTGCATATGGTGATGTCATCCAAGCAGTGGGTCAAAGTTGGCTTCAACCCTCGTCTGCATATGAAAAGAGAAAAGGGGCGTGCAGGGCATGGCGGCCTTTTGCAGCGCTTGGATGACCCCTAGTTCGCATTACACACCTCCACCCTCCTTCGGTGTGGGGCTCATGTTGGCTATGCCCCAGCCCCTGAAGCATTCAAGCTGATTTCTTGCAGCAGCTGGGCACTGTAACTGCTCCAGAGCTACTCTGTAAGGCAAGTAAAAGGGTGTGGACCCTGCAGCACTACCTGTAGTTCGCATTGTGCGTTGGAAGGCACGAAGTAAGCAGACGGGAGAAGTCAGGATAGTGCGCAAGGACATAGAAGGGAGCGGCTCAAGAAAAGAGAAGTGGAAACAGACAGCAAACTAGGCTGGAGAGAGACCTGAGACAAAGAGATCTGAATTATACGAGAGCCGACGAGGGGAAACACAAATTATGCAGTCAAGTTTCCCACATTTGGGGAAATCGCAGGAGCAGCACACCCAGAGTGCAATGGTTGAGCCTTGCCCTGGGAGAAGCACCTTCATGATCATAGTATCTCACCTGGCAGGTAAGTAGGAGTTGGGCTAGAGCTGGGGAGGGTCGCTGCTCGGGTTCCCCCCTGTGAAGTGAAGGAGATCCAACTGAGGCAGCACCAGGGAACTCTTGAAAGAAGAACAAGGCTAGAGGAAGATCTGAGACAAAGAAATCTGACTTTTACCAGAGCTGACCAGAGGAAAGCACAAACACAGTCTCCCACTACCACAAATAATGCAGTCAAGTTTCCCACATTTGGGGAAATCACAGGGGTCAGCATACCCAAAATGCAATGAATGAACCTCACCCTGGGAGAAAAATCTTCATGACCATGGTATCTCCTATGCAAAATAAGTATGATTTGGAATAGGGCTGGGGAGGGCCGCTGCTCATGCACATCTCTGTCAAGTAAAGGAGATTCAACTGAGGCAGCACAAGGGAACTCTCATCTTGGGACAACAACTGCAGGGAGAACATATATTTTCAGATGAACATGGGAGGGCAGAAGGCTGCCTAATACTGAAGCACCCCCAAACAACAAACCAAATGCAACAACTAGTGCAAGCATTCCTGGGGGAAGGCCTGCCGCAGATGGATTTGCATATGGTGATGTCATCCAAGCAGTGGGTCAAAGTTGGCTTCAACCCTCGTCTGCATATGAAAAGAGAAAAGGGGCGTGCAGGGCATGGTGGCCTTTTGCGGCGCTTGGCTGACCCCTAGTTTGCATTAAACACCTCCACCCTCCTTTGGTGTGGGGCTCATGTTGGCTATGCCCCAGCCCCTGAAGCATTCAAGCTGATTTCTTGCAGCAGCTGGGCACTGTAACAGCTCCAGAGCTGCTCTGTAAGGCAAGTAAAAGGGTGTGGGCCCTGCAGCACTACCTGTAGTTCGCATTGTGCGTTGGAAGGCACAAAGTAAGCAGACAGGAGGAGAAGTCAGGATAGTGCGCAAGGGCATAGAAGGGAGCGGCTCAAGAAAAGAGAAGTGGAAACAGACAGCAAACTAGGCTGGAGAGAGACCTGAGACAAAGAGATCTGAATTATACGAGAGCCGACCAGGGGAAACACAAATTATACAGTCAAGTTTCCCACATTTGGGGAAATCGCAGGAGCAGCACACCCAGAGTGCAATGGGTTAGCCTTGCCCTGGGAGAAGCACCTTCATGATCATAGTATCTCACCTGGCAGGTAAGTAGAAGTTGGGCTAGAGCTGGGGAGGGTCGCTGCTCGGGTACCCCCCTGTAAAGTGAAGGAGATCCAACTAAGGCAGCACAAGGGAACTCTCGAAAGAACAAGGCTAGAGGAAAATCTGAGACAAAGAAATCTGACTTTTACCAGAGCTGACCAGAGGAAAGCACAAACACAGTCCCCCACTACCACAAATAATGCAGCTGAGTTTCCCACATTTGGGGAAATCACAGGGGTCAGCATACCCAAAATGCAATGAATGAACCTCACCCTGGGAGAAAAATCTTCATGACCATGGTATCTCCTATGCAAAATAAGTATGATTTGGAATAGGGCTGGGGAGGGCCGCTGCTCATGCACATCTCTGTCAAGTAAAGGAGATTTAACTGAGGCAGCACAAGGGAACTCTCATCTGGGGACAACAACTGCAGGGAGAACACATATTTTCAGATGAACATGGGAGGGCAGAAGGCTGCCTAATACTGAAGCACCCCCAAACAACAAACCAAATGCAACAACTAGTGCAAGCATTCCTGGGGGAAGTTCTGCAGAAGACGGATTTGCATACGGTGATGTCATCCAAGCAGTGGGTCAAAGTTGGCTTCAACCCTCATCTGCATATGAAAAGAGAAAAGGGGCGTGCAGGGCATGGCGGCCTTTTGCGGTGCTTGGATGACCCCTAGTTCGCATTAAACACCTCCACCCTCCTTTGGTGTGGGGCTCATGTTGGCCATGCCCCATCCCCTGAAGCATTCAAGCTGATTTCTTGCAGCAGCTGGGCACTGTAACAGCTCCAGAGCTGCTCTGTAAGGCAAGTAAAAGGGTGTGGGCCCTGCAGCACTACCTGTAGTTTGCATTGTGCATTGGAAGGCACAAAGTAAGCAGACGGGAGGAGAAGTCAGGATAGTGCACAAGGGTATAGAAGGGAGCGGCTGAAGAAAAGAGAAGTGGAAACAGACAGCAAACTAGGCTGGAGAGAGACCTGAGACAAAGAGATCTGAATTATACGAGAGCCGACCAAGGGAAACACAAATTATGCAGTCAAGTTTCCCACATTTGGGGAAATCGCAGGGGCAGCACACCCAGAGTGCAATGGGTGAGCCTTGCCCTGGGAGAAGCACCTTCATGATCATAGTATCTCACCTGGCAGGTAAGTAGGAGTTGGGCTAGAGCTGGGGAGGGTCGCTGTTCGGGCACCCCCCTGTCAAGTGAAAGAGATCCAACTGAGGCAGCACAAGGGAACTCTCGAAAGAAGAACAAGGCTAGAGGAAGATCTGAGACAAAGAAATCTGACTTTTTCCAGAGCTGGCCAGAGGAAAGCACAAACACAGTCCCCCACTACCACAAATAATGCAGTCGAGTTTCCCACATTTGGGGATATCACAGGGGTCAGCATACCCAGAATGCAATGAATGAACCTCACCCTGGGAGAACAATCTTCATGACCATGGTATCGCCTATGCAAAATAAGTATGATTTGGGATAGGGCTGGGGAGGGCCGCTGCTCAGGCACATCTCTGTCAAGTAAAGGAGATTCAACTGAGGCAGCACAAGGGAACTCTCATCTGGGGACAACAACTGCAGGGAGAACACATATTTTCAGATGAACATGTGAGGGCAGAAGGCTGCCTAATACTGAAGCACCCCCAAACAACAAACCAAATGCAACAACTAGTGCAAGCATTCCTGGGGGAAGGCCTGCAGCAGATGGATTTGCATATGGTGATGTCATCCAAGCAGTGGGTCAAAGTTGGCTTCAACCCTCGTCTGCATATGAAAAGAGAAAAGGGGCGTGCAGGGCATGGCGGCCTTTTGCAGCGCTTGGATGACCCCTAGTTTGCATTACACACCTCCTCCCTCCTTCGGTGTGGGGCTCATGTTGGCTATGCCCCAGCCCCTGAAGCATTCAAGCTGATTTCTTGCAGCAGCTTGGCACTGCAACAGCTCCAGAGCTGCTCTGTAAGGCAAGTAAAAGGGTGTGGGCCCTGCAGCACTACCTGTAGTTTGCATTGTGCATTGGAAGGCACAAAGTAAGCAGACGGGAGGAGAAGTCAGGATAGTGCACAAGGGTATAGAAGGGAGCGGCTGAAGAAAAGAGAAGTGGAAACAGACAGCAAACTAGGCTGGAGAGAGACCTGAGACAAAGAGATCTGAATTATACGAGAGCCGACCAGGGGAAACACAAATTATGCAGTCAAGTTTCCCACATTTGGGGAAATCGCAGGAGCAGCACACCCAGAGTACAATGGGTGAGCCTTGCCCTGGGAGAAGCACCTTCATGATCATAGTATCTCACCTGGCAGGTAAGTAGGAGTTGGGCTAGAGCTGGGGAGGGTCGCTGCTCGGGCACCCCCCTGTAAAGTGAAGGAGATCCAACTGAGGCAGCACAAGGGAACTCTCGAAAGAAGAACAAGGCTAAAGGAAAATCTGAGACAAAGAAATCTGACTTTTACCAGAGCTGACCAGAGGAAAGCACAAACACAGTCTCCCACTACCACAAATAATGCAGTCAAGTTTCCCACATTTGGGGAAATCACAGGGGTCAGCATACCCAAAATGCAATGAATGAACCTCACCCTGGGAGAAAAATCTTCATGACCATGGTATCTCCTATGCAAAATAAGTATGATTTGGAATAGGGCTGGGGAGGGCCGCTGCTCATGCACATCTCTGTCAAGTAAAGGAGATTCAACTGAGGCAGCACAAGGGAACTCTCATCTTGGGACAACAACTGCAGGGAGAACATATATTTTCAGATGAACATGGGAGGGCAGAAGGCTGCCTAATACTGAAGCACCCCCAAACAACAAACCAAATGCAACAACTAGTGCAAGCATTCCTGGGGGAAGGCCTGCCGCAGATGGATTTGCATATGGTGATGTCATCCAAGCAGTGGGTCAAAGTTGGCTTCAACCCTCGTCTGCATATGAAAAGAGAAAAGGGGCGTGCAGGGCATGGTGGCCTTTTGCGGCGCTTGGCTGACCCCTAGTTTGCATTAAACACCTCCACCCTCCTTTGGTGTGGGGCTCATGTTGGCTATGCCCCAGCCCCTGAAGCATTCAAGCTGATTTCTTGCAGCAGCTGGGCACTGTAACAGCTCCAGAGCTGCTCTGTAAGGCAAGTAAAAGGGTCTGGGCCCTGCAGCACTACCTGTAGATCGCATTGTGCGTTGGAAGGCACAAAGTAAGCAGACAGGAGGAGAAGTCAGGATAGTGCGCAAGGGCATAGAAGGGAGCGGCTCAAGAAAAGAGAAGTGGAAACAGACAGCAAACTAGGCTGGAGAGAGACCTGAGACAAAGAGATCTGAATTATACGAGAGCCGACCAGGGGAAACACAAATTATGCAGTCAAGTTTCCCACATTTGGGGAAATCGCAGGGGCAGCACACCCAGAGTGCAATGGGTGAGCCTTGCCCTGGGAGAAGCACCTTCATAATCATAGTATCTCACCTGGCAGGTAAGTAGGAGTTGGGCTAGAGCTGGGGAGGGTCGCTGTTCGGGCACCCCCCTGTGAAGTGAAGGAGATCCAACTGAGGTAGCACAAGGGAACTCTCGAAAGAAGAACAAGGCTAGAGGAAGATCTGAGACAAAGAAATCTGACTTTTTCCAGAGCTGACCAGAGGAAAGCACAAACACAGTCCCCCACTACCACAAATAATGCTGTCGAGTTTCCCACATTTGGGGAAATCACAGGGGTCAGCATACCCAGAATGCAATGAATGAACCTCACCTTGGGAGAACAATCTTCATGACCATGGTATCGCCTATGCAAAATAAGTATGATTTGGGATAGGGCTGGGGAGGGCCGCTGCTCAGGCACATCTCTGTCAAGTAAAGGAGATTCAACTGAGGCAGCACAAGGGAACTCTCATCTGGGGACAACAACTGCAGGGAGAACACATATTTTCAGATGAACATGTGAGGGCAGAAGGCTGCCTAATACTGAAGCACCCCCAAACAACAAACCAAATGCAACAACTAGTGCAAGCATTCCTGGGGGAAGGCCTGCAGCAGATGGATTTGCATATGGTGATGTCATCCAAGCAGTGGGTCAAAGTTGGCTTCAACCCTCGTCTGCATATGAAAAGAGAAAAGGGGCGTGCAGGGCATGGCGGCCTTTTGCAGCGCTTGGATGACCCCTAGTTCGCATTACACACCTCCACCCTCCTTCGGTGTGGGGCTCATGTTGGCTATGCCCCAGCCCCTGAAGCATTCAAGCTGATTTCTTGCAGCAGCTGGGCACTGTAACTGCTCCAGAGCTACTCTGTAAGGCAAGTAAAAGGGTGTGGACCCTGCAGCACTACCTGTAGTTCGCATTGTGCGTTGGAAGGCACGAAGTAAGCAGACGGGAGAAGTCAGGATAGTGCGCAAGGGCATAGAAGGGAGCGGCTCAAGAAAAGAGAAGTGGAAACAGACAGCAAACTAGGCTGGAGAGAGACCTGAGACAAAGAGATCTGAATTATACGAGAGCCGACGAGGGGAAACACAAATTATGCAGTCAAGTTTCCCACATTTGGGGAAATCGCAGGAGCAGCACACCCAGAGTGCAATGGTTGAGCCTTGCCCTGGGAGAAGCACCTTCATGATCATAGTATCTCACCTGGCAGGTAAGTAGGAGTTGGGCTAGAGCTGGGGAGGGTCGCTGCTCGGGTTCCCCCCTGTGAAGTGAAGGAGATCCAACTGAGGCAGCACCAGGGAACTCTTGAAAGAAGAACAAGGCTAGAGGAAGATCTGAGACAAAGAAATCTGACTTTTACCAGAGCTGACCAGAGGAAAGCACAAACACAGTCTCCCACTACCACAAATAATGCAGTCAAGTTTCCCACATTTGGGGAAATCACAGGGGTCAGCATACCCAAAATGCAATGAATGAACCTCACCCTGGGAGAAAAATCTTCATGACCATGGTATCTCCTATGCAAAATAAGTATGATTTGGAATAGGGCTGGGGAGGGCCGCTGCTCATGCACATCTCTGTCAAGTAAAGGAGATTCAACTGAGGCAGCACAAGGGAACTCTCATCTTGGGACAACAACTGCAGGGAGAACATATATTTTCAGATGAACATGGGAGGGCAGAAGACTGCCTAATACTGAAGCACCCCCAAACAACAAACCAAATGCAACAACTAGTGCAAGCATTCCTGGGGGAAGGCCTGCCGCAGATGGATTTGCATATGGTGATGTCATCCAAGCAGTGGGTCAAAGTTGGCTTCAACCCTCGTCTGCATATGAAAAGAGAAAAGGGGCGTGCAGGGCATGGTGGCCTTTTGCGGCGCTTGGCTGACCCCTAGTTTGCATTAAACACCTCCACCCTCCTTTGGTGTGGGGCTCATGTTGGCTATGCCCCAGCCCCTGAAGCATTCAAGCTGATTTCTTGCAGCAGCTGGGCACTGTAACAGCTCCAGAGCTGCTCTGTAAGGCAAGTAAAAGGGTGTGGGCCCTGCAGCACTACCTGTAGTTCGCATTGTGCGTTGGAAGGCACAAAGTAAGCAGACAGGAGGAGAAGTCAGGATAGTGCGCAAGGGCATAGAAGGGAGCGGCTCAAGAAAAGAGAAGTGGAAACAGACAGCAAACTAGGCTGGAGAGAGACCTGAGACAAAGAGATCTGAATTATACGAGAGCCGACCAGGGGAAACACAAATTATACAGTCAAGTTTCCCACATTTGGGGAAATCGCAGGAGCAGCACACCCAGAGTGGAAAGGGTTAGCCTTGCCCTGGGAGAAGCACCTTCATGATCATAGTATCTCACCTGGCAGGTAAGTAGGAGTTGGGCTAGAGCTGGGGAGGGTCGCTGCTCGGGTACCCCCCTGTAAAGTGAAGGAGATCCAACTAAGGCAGCACAAGGGAACTCTCGAAAGAAGAACAAGGCTAGAGGAAAATCTGAGACAAAGAAATCTGACTTTTACCAGAGCTGACCAGAGGAAAGCACAAACACAGTCCCCCACTACCACAAATAATGCAGCTGAGTTTCCCACATTTGGGGAAATCACAGGGGTCAGCATACCCAAAATGCAATGAATGAACCTCACCCTGGGAGAAAAATCTTCATGACCATGGTATCTCCTATGCAAAATAAGTATGATTTGGAATAGGGCTGGGGAGGGCCGCTGCTCATGCACATCTCTGTCAAGTAAAGGAGATTTAACTGAGGCAGCACAAGGGAACTCTCATCTGGGGACAACAACTGCAGGGAGAACACATATTTTCAGATGAACATGGGAGGGCAGAAGGCTGCCTAATACTGAAGCACCCCCAAACAACAAACCAAATGCAACAACTAGTGCAAGCATTCCTGGGGGAAGTTCTGCAGAAGACGGATTTGCATACGGTGATGTCATCCAAGCAGTGGGTCAAAGTTGGCTTCAACCCTCATCTGCATATGAAAAGAGAAAAGGGGCGTGCAGGGCATGGCGGCCTTTTGCGGTGCTTGGATGACCCCTAGTTCGCATTAAACACCTCCACCCTCCTTTGGTGTGGGGCTCATGTTGGCCATGCCCCATCCCCTGAAGCATTCAAGCTGATTTCTTGCAGCAGCTGGGCACTGTAACAGCTCCAGAGCTGCTCTGTAAGGCAAGTAAAAGGGTGTGGGCCCTGCAGCACTACCTGTAGTTTGCATTGTGCATTGGAAGGCACAAAGTAAGCAGACGGGAGGAGAAGTCAGGATAGTGCACAAGGGTATAGAAGGGAGCGGCTGAAGAAAAGAGAAGTGGAAACAGACAGCAAACTAGGCTGGAGAGAGACCTGAGACAAAGAGATCTGAATTATACGAGAGCCGACCAAGGGAAACACAAATTATGCAGTCAAGTTTCCCACATTTGGGGAAATCGCAGGGGCAGCACACCCAGAGTGCAATGGGTGAGCCTTGCCCTGGGAGAAGCATCTTCATGATCATAGTATCTCACCTGGCAGGTAAGTAGGAGTTGGGCTAGAGCTGGGGAGGGTCGCTGTTCGGGCACCCCCCTGTCAAGTGAAAGAGATCCAACTGAGGCAGCACAAGGGAACTCTCGAAAGAAGAACAAGGCTAGAGGAAGATCTGAGACAAAGAAATCTGACTTTTTCCAGAGCTGGCCAGAGGAAAGCACAAACACAGTCCCCCACTACCACAAATAATGCAGTCGAGTTTCCCACATTTGGGGAAATCACAGGGGTCAGCATACCCAGAATGCAATGAATGAACCTCACCCTGGGAGAACAATCTTCATGACCATGGTATCGCCTATGCAAAATAAGTATGATTTGGGATAGGGCTGGGGAGGGCCGCTGCTCAGGCACATCTCTGTCAAGTAAAGGAGATTCAACTGAGGCAGCACAAGGGAACTCTCATCTGGGGACAACAACTGCAGGGAGAACACATATTTTCAGATGAACATGTGAGGGCAGAAGGCTGCCTAATACTGAAGCACCCCCAAACAACAAACCAAATGCAACAACTAGTGCAAGCATTCCTGGGGGAAGGCCTGCAGCAGATGGATTTGCATATGGTGATGTCATCCAAGCAGTGGGTCAAAGTTGGCTTCAACCCTCGTCTGCATATGAAAAGAGAAAAGGGGCGTGCAGGGCATGGCGGCCTTTTGCAGCGCTTGGATGACCCCTAGTTTGCATTACACACCTCCTCCCTCCTTCGGTGTGGGGCTCATGTTGGCTATGCCCCAGCCCCTGAAGCATTCAAGCTGATTTCTTGCAGCAGCTGGGCACTGTAACTGCTCCAGAGCTACTCTGTAAGGCAAGTAAAAGGGTGTGGGCCCTGCAGCACTACCTGTAGTTCGCATTGTGCGTTGGAAGGCACGAAGTAAGCAGACGGGAGAAGTCAGGATAGTGCGCAAGGGCATAGAAGGGAGCGGCTCAAGAAAAGAGAAGTGGAAACAGACAGCAAACTAGGCTGGAGAGAGACCTGAGACAAAGAGATCTGAATTATACGAGAGCCGACGAGGGGAAACACAAATTATGCAGTCAAGTTTCCCACATTTGGGGAAATCGCAGGAGCAGCACACCCAGAGTGCAATGGTTGAGCCTTGCCCTGGGAGAAGCACCTTCATGATCATAGTATCTCACCTGGCAGGTAAGTAGGAGTTGGGCTAGAGCTGGGGAGGGTCGCTGCTCGGGTTCCCCCCTGTGAAGTGAAGGAGATCCAACTGAAGCAGCACCAGGGAACTCTCGAAAGAAGAACAAGGCTAGAGGAAGATCTGAGACAAAGAAATCTGACTTTTACCAGAGCTGACCAGAGGAAAGCACAAACACAGTCCCCCACTACCACAAATAATGCAGTCGAGTTTCCCACATTTGGGAAAATCACAGGGGTCAGCATACCCAGAATGCAATGAATGAACCTCACCCTGGGAGAACAATCTTCATGACCATGGTATCTCCTATGCAAAATAAGTATGATTTGGGATAGGGCTGGTGAGGGCCGCTGCTCAGGCACATCTCTGTCAAGTAAAGGAGATTCAACTGAGGCAGCACAAGGGAACTCTCATCTGGGGACAACAACTGCAGGGAGACCACATCTTTTCAGATGAACATGGGAGGGCGGAAGGCAGCCTAATACTGAAGCACCATCAAATATCAAACCATGGCCCTCATTCCGAGTTGATCGCTCGCAAGGCGATTTTAGCAGAGTTACACACGCTAAGCCGCCGCCTACTGGGAGTGAATCTTAGCTTCTTAAAATTGCGACCGATGTATTCGCAATATTGCGATTACAAACTACTTAGCAGTTTCAGAGTAGCTTCAGACTTACTCGGCATCTGCGATCAGTTCAGTGCTTGTCGTTCCTGGTTTGACGTCACAAACACTCCCAGAGTTCGCCCAGACACTCCCCCGTTTCTCCGGCCACTCCTGCGTTTTTTCCGGAAACTGTAGCGTTTTTTCCCACACGCCCATAAAACGGCCTGTTTCCGCCCAGTAACACCCATTTCCTGTCAATCACATTACGATCGCCGGAGCGAAGAAAAAGCCGTGAGTAAAAATACTTTCTTCATTGTAAAATTACTTGGCGCAGTCGCAGTGCGAATATTGCGCATGCGTACTAAGCAGAATTTCACTGCGATGCGATGAAATTTACAGAGCGAACGACTCGGAATGAGGGCCCATATGCAACAACTAGTACAAGCACTCCTGGGGGAAGGTCTGCAGCAGACGGATTTGCATACGGTGATGTAAATCCAAGCAGTGGGCCAAAGTTGACTGGAACCCTCATCTGCATATGAAAAGAGAAAAGGGGCATGCAGGGCATGGCGGCCTTTTGCAGTGCTTGGATGACCCCTAGTTCGCATTAAACACCTCCACCCTCCTTTGGTGTGGGGCTCATGTTGGCCATGCCCCATCCCCTGATGCATTCAAGCTGATTTCTTGCAGCAGCTGGGCACTGTAACAGCTCCAGAGCTGTTCTGTAAGGCAAGTAAAAGGGTGTGGGCCCTGCAGCACCACCTGTTGTTCGCATTGTGCGTTGGAAGGCACAAATTAAGCAGACGGGAGGAGAAGTCAGGATAGTGCGCAAGGGCATTCTTTTCTCTTAGTCCGGGGGCAAGGCTTCAAAATGGGGTCTGCAACGGAGGAGACACAGGGGGCGTGGTCACAGCAGCTTTTCTCTACAGTCTGCACCAGCAGGAGCCTACACCATTTTTTATGATCACGCTGAACTGCAGTGCGACTGCAATTACAGCATGGTCAAGAAGGGAGGCGTCATGCTGGGTGGCCATGCCCTGTCACTGTGCAGGAGCCAGCACCGCTCACACACTAGTCCCCGGGTGCAGCCCCCAACCCCCGGGACACCCGGAGCAACAAAATGTAGATTCAGGCCACCAGGCCACGCCCCTACCTATGAAACCATGCCTCCTTTTTACCATTGCGCTGTTTATCTGCGCGCACTGCATTACAATCTCCCTCGCCACCTCTCTGGGTGTCACCAGTGATAGTGACACCTCTGCCATGCTTGTAGCAGCTGGTCCTAAGATCTACGCCTCAAGCCCTGAGTGTTTGCCCTTGTGACTTGTTGATCATCATAGCGAAGCAGATGCTTACAGAAAACTGCAGGGGCTTAGATTGAAAATAAAAACAATTGATGGGTATAAGGTAGAGAGGAGCGGGTTCGGTTCTCCGAGAACCGAATTCCCCACGAACTCCACGTGGTTTACATTGGTCCGAGGCAGGCTCGGTTGTTCCTGCCTGACTCGGAAAACCTGAACAAGGGAAAATGTCATCATCCCGCTGTCAGATTCTCGTGAGATTCGGATTCCATATAAAGAGCTGCGCGTTGCTGCCATTTTTACTCGTGCATTGAAGAGAGAGCGGAGAGGACGTGGCTATGTTCTCTCAGTGGAAATCTCAATATCAGTGCTCAGTATCAGTGGTTACTTATTGCTGCTCAGTAATACTAGTAGTGTGTCTCTCCTGCTCAGTGTCAGTTCTCAGTAGTATCCTCATCAGTGCTCAGTATCACTGCTCATTGTCTTGTGCTGCATTGTGGTGCTCAGCATACTACAGTACATTACTAATAGTCCAGTGCTGCATCTTGCTGCTCAGTGTCAGTTCTAGTATCCTCATCAGTGCTCACTATCACTGCTCATTGCATTGTGGTGTTCTGTATACTACAGTAACATAGTAATATAGTATATATAGAGGAGCGGGTTCGGTTCTCCGAGAACCGAATTCCCGACGAACTCCACGTGGTTTACACTGGTCCGAGGCAGGCTCGGTTGTTCCCGCCTGACTCGGAAAACCTGAACAAGGGAAAATGTCATCATCCCGCTGTCGGATTCTCGCGAGATTCGGATTCCATATAAAGAGCTGCGCGTTGCCGCCATTTTTACTCGTGCATTGAAGAGAGAGCGGAGAGGACGTGGCTATGTTCTCTCAGTGGAAATCTCAATATCAGTGCTCAGTATCAGTGGTTACTTATTGCTGCTCAGTAATACTAGTAGTGTGTCTCTCCTGCTCAGTGTCAGTTCTCAGTAGTATCCTCATCAGTGCTCAGTATCACTGCTCATTGTCTTGTGCTGCATTGTGGTGCTCAGCATACTACAGTACATTACTAATAGTCCAGTGCTGCATCTTGCTGCTCAGTGTCAGTTCTAGTATCCTCATCAGTGCTCACTATCACTGCTCATTACATTGTGGTGTTCTGTATACTACAGTAACATAGTAATATAGTAACATATGGTAACATAGTTTTTGAGGTTGAATAGAGGCAAATTGCCCATCGTGTTCAACCTGTTTTAAGTTGTGATGATTCTACATACTTGCTGAATAATGTTTTATGACTAGTTAGCTACTATAACTCATGTTACCCCCGGATTAACCATGTTGATATTTTAAGTATTATAACCTTGGATAGCTTTTTCATTCAGAAATGTATCCATTCCTTTTTTAAATCCAATTACAGAGTCCGCCATTACCACCTTCCCTGGCAGGGAATTCCACATCTTGATTGCCCTAACAGTGAAGATCATAGTATCTCACCTGGCAGGTAAGTAGGAGTTGGGCTAGAGCTGTGGAGGATTGCTGCTCGGGCACCCCTGTCAAGTGAAGGAGATCCAACTGAGGCAGCACAAGGGAACTTTCGAAAGAAGAACAAGGCTAGAGGAAGATCTGAGACAAAGAAATCTGACTTTTACCAGAGCTGACCAGAGGAAAGCACAAACACAGTCCCCCACTACCACAAATAATGCAGTCGAGTTTCCCACATTTGGGGAAATCACAGGGGTCAGCATACCCAGAGTGCAATGAATGAACCTCACCCTGGGAGAACAATCTTCATGACCATGGTATCTCCTATGCAAAATAAGTATGATTTGGGATAGGGCTGGGGAGGGCCGCTGCTCAGGCACATCTCTGTCAAGTAAAGGAGATTCAACTGAGGCAGCACAAGGGAACTCTCATCTGGGGACAACAACTGCAGGGAGAACACATATTTTCAGATGAACATGGGAGGGCAGAAGGCTGCCTAATACTGAAGCACCCCCAAACAACAAACCAAATGCAACTACTAGTGCAAGCATTCCTGGGGGAAGGCCTGCAGCAGACGGATTTGCATATGGTGATGTCATCCAAGCAGTGGGTCAAAGTTGGATTCAACCCTCGTCTGCATATGAAAATAAAAAAGGGGTGTGCAGGGCATGGCTGCCTTTTGCGGCGCTTGGATGACCCCTAGTTCGCATTAAACACCTCCACCCTCCTTCGGTGTGGGGCTCATGTTGGCTATGCCCCAGCCCCTGAAGCATTCAAGCTGATTTCTTGCAGCAGCTGGGCACTGTAACAGCTCCAGAGCTGCTCTGTAAAGCAAGTAAAAGGGTGTGGGCCCTGCAGCACTACCTGTAGTTTGCATTGTGCATTGGAAGGCACAAAGTAAGCAGACGGGAGAAGTAAGGATAGTGCGCAAGGCCATAGAATGGAGCGGCTTAAGAAAAGAGAAGTGGAAACAGACAGCAAACTAGGCTGGAGAGAGACCTGAGACAAAGAGATCTGAATTATACGAGAGCCGACCAGGGGAAACACAAATTATGCAGTCAAGTTTCCCACATTTGGGGAAATCGCAGGGGCAGCAAATCCAGAGTGCAATGGGTGAGCCTTGCCCTGGGAGAAGCACCTTCATGATTATAGTATCTCACCTGGCAGGTAAGTAGAAGTTGGGCTAGAGCTGGGGAGGGTCGCTGCTCGGGCACCCCCCTGTCAAGTGAAGGAGATCCAACTGAGGCAGCACAAGGGAACTCTCGAAAGAAGAACAAGGCTAGAGGAAGAACTGAAACAAAGAAATCTGACTTTTACCAGAGCTGACCAGAGGAAAGCACAAACACAGTCCCCCACTACCACAAATAATGCAGTTGAGTTTCCCACATTTGGGGAAATCACAGGGGTCAGCATACCCAGAATGCAATGAATGAACCTCACCCTGGGAGAACAATCTTCAAGACCATGGTCTCTCCTATGCAAAATAAGTATGATTTGGGATAGGGCTGGGGAGGGCCGCTGCTCAGGCACATCTCTGTCAAGTAAAGGAGATTCAACTGAGGCAGCACAAGGGAACTCTCATCTGGGGACAACAACTGCAGGGAGAACACATATTTTCAGATGAACATGGGAGGGCAGAAGGCTGCCTAATACTGAAGCACCCCCAAACAACAAACCAAATGCTACAACTAGTGCAAGCATTCCTGGGGGAAGGCCTGCAGCAGATGGATTTGCATATGGTGATGCCATCCAAGCAGTGGGTCAAAGTTGGCTTCAACCCTCGTCTGCATATGAAAAGAGAAAAGGGGCGTGCAGGGCATGGCGGCCTTTTGCGGCGCTTGGATGACCCCTAGTTAGCATTACACACCTCCACCCTCCTTCGGTGTGGGGCTCATGTTGGCTATGCCCCTGCCCCTGAAGCATTCAAGCTGATTTCTTGCAGCAGCTGGGCACTGTAACTGCTCCAGAGCTGCTCTGTAAGGCAAGTAAAAGGGTGTGGGCCCTGCAGCACTACCTGTAGATTGCATTGTGCGTTGGAAGGCACGAAGTAAGCAGACGGGAGAAGTCAGGATAGTGCGCAAGGGCATAGAAGGGAGCGGCTCAAGAAAAGAGAAGTGGAAACAGACAGCAAACTAGGCTGGAGATAGACCTGAGACAAAGAGATCTGAATTATACGAGAGCCGACCAAGGGAAACACAAATTATGCAGTCAAGTTTCCCACATTTGGGGAAATCACAGGGGCAGCACAACCAGAGTGCAATGGGTGAGCCTTGCCCTGGGAGAAGCACCTTCATGATCATAGTATCTCACCTGGCAGGTAAGTAGGAGTTGGGCTAGAGCTGGGGAGGGTCGCTGCTCGGGCACCCCCCTGTCAAGTGAAAGAGATCCAACTGAGGCAGCACAAGGGAACTCTCGAAAGAAGAACAAGGCTAGAGGAAGATCTGAGATAAAGAAATCTGATTTTTACCAGAGCTGACCAGAGGAAAGCACAAACACAGTCCCCCACTACCACAAATAATGCAGTCGAGTTTCCCACATTTGGGGAAATCACAGGGGTCAGCATACCCAGAATGCAATGAATGAACCTCACCCTGGGAGAACAATCTTCATGACCATGGTATCGCCTATGCAAAATAAGTATGATTTGGGATAGGGCTGGGGAGGGCCGCTGCTCAGGCACATCTCTGTCAAGTAAAGGAGATTCAACTGAGGCAGCACAAGGGAACTCTCATCTGGGGACAACAACTGCAGGGAGAACATATATTTTCAGATGAACATGGGAGGGCAGAAGGCTGCCTAATACTGAAGCACCCCCAAACAACAAACCAAATGCAACAACTAGTGCAAGCATTCCTGGGGGAAGGCCTGCAGCAGATGGATTTGCATATGGTGATGTCATCCAAACAGTGGGTCAAAGTTGGCTTCAACCCTCGTCTGCATATGAAAAGAGACAAGGGGCGTGCAGGGCATGGCGGCCTTTTGCGGCGCTTGGATGACCCCTAGTTCGCATTACACACCTCCACCCTCCTTCGGTGTGGGGCTCATGTTGGCTATTCCCCAGCCCCTGAAGCATTCAAGCTGATTTCTTGCAGCAGCTGGGCACTGTAACTGCTCCAGAGACGCTCTGTAAGGCAAGTAAAAGGGTGTGGGTCCTGCAGCACTACCTGTAGTTTGCATTGTGCGTTGGAAGGCACAAAGTAAGCAGACGGGAGAAGTCAGGATAGTGCGCAAGGGCATAGAAGGGAGCGGCTCAAGAAAAGAGAAGTAGAAACAGACAGCAAACTAGGCTGGAGAGAGACCTGAGACAAAGAGATCTGAATTATACGAGAGCCGACCAGGGGAAACACAAATTATGCAGTCAAGTTTCCCACATTTGGGGAAATCGCAGAAGCAGCACACCCAGAGTGCAATGGGTGAGCCTTGCCCTGGGAGAAGCACCTTCATGATCATAGTATCTCACCTGGCAGGTAAGTAGGAGTTGGGCTAGAGCTGGGGAGGGTCACTGCTCGAGCATCCCCCTGTCAAGTAAAGGAGATTCAACTGAGGCAGCACAAGGGAACTCTCATCTGGGGACAACAACTGCAGGGAGAACACATATTTTCAGATAAAAATCTTGGTCATGCTCTGGTTTCTCTTCAGAACGAACAAATCTTTCGCCTTTTACTAAAGATTTCCGTGGAGAGGAGCAAAACCGAGTTTTATCTCAATTTTTGCATGCCCCATCTTTTTGGGGTTTCTTTTATCGGTTTAAAGATAGAATGAGTGTGCTTTAATGTAAGCTCATTTGCATAGAAATGACAGTAAATGTTTGTTTCTTTTCAAACAGAACTTTCTTGACCATGCTACTTGCTTGAAAGATCTGGGAGCACATGGAATACAGTACAAACCATGCTTATAGCAAGGAGAAGACAGGTGAGAAATCTGCTTTCTTTCAAATTGGGCGCTCACTTTGATCTGAATGAGGACTGCTGGCACGGCACTCAGGCGACAGGTGGAATCTTGGTCATGCTCTGGTTTCTCTTCAGAACGAACAAATCTTTCGCCTTTTACTAAAGATTTCCGTGGAGAGGAGCAAAACTGAGTTTTATCTCAATTTTTGCATGTCCCATATTATTGGGGTTTCTTTTATCGGATTAAAGACAGAACGAGTGTGCTTTCTTGTTAGCTTTAATGTAAGTATATTTGCATAACAATGACAATAAATGTCTGTTTCTTTTCAAGCAGAACTTTCTTGACCATACTAATTGCTTGAAAGATCTGGGAGCACATGGAAAAGAGTACAAACCATGCTTATAGCAAGGGGAAGCCTGGTGAGAAATCTGCTTTCTTTCTTTCAAATTGGGTGCTCACTTTGAGCTGAATGAGGACTGCTGGCATGGCACTCAGGCGACAGGTGGAATCTTGGTCATGCTCTGGTTTCTCTTCAGAACGAACAAATCTTTCGCCTTTTACTAAAGATTTCCGTGGAGAGGAGCAAAACTGAGTTTTATCTCAATTTTTGCATGCCCCGTCTTATTGGGGTTTCTTTTATCAGTTTAAAGATAGAACGAGTGTGCTTTAATGTAAGCTCATTTGCGTAGAAATGACAGTAAATGTTTGTTTCTTTTCAAACAGAACTTTCTTGACTATACTAATTGCTTGAAAGATCTGGGAGCACATGGAAAAGAGTACAAACCATGTTTATAGCAAGGGGAAGCCTGGTGAGAAATCTGCTTTCTTTCTTTCAAATTGGGTGCTCACTTTGAGCTGAATGAGGACTGCTGGCATGGCACTCAGGCGACAGGTAGAATCTTGGTCATGCTGTGGTTTCTCTTCAGAACGAACAAATCTTTCGCCTTTTACTAAAGATTTCCGTGGAGAGGAGCAAAACTGAGTTTTATCTCAATTTTTGCATGCCCCATCTTATTGGGGTTTTATTTTATTGGTTTAAAGATAGAACGAGTGTGCTTTAATGTAAGATCATTTGCATAGAAATTACAGTAAATGTTTGTTTCTTTTCAAACAGAACTTTCTTGACCACACTAATTGTTTGAAAGATCTGGGAGCACATGGAAAAGAGTACAAACCATGTTTATAGCAAGGGGAAGCCTGGTGAGAAATCTGCTTTCTTTCATTCAAATTGGGTGCTCACTTTGAGCTGAATGAGAACTGCTGGCATGGCACTCAGGCGACAGGTGGAATCTTGGTCATGCTCTGGTTTCTCTTCAGAACTAACAAATATTTCGCCTTTTATTAAAGATTTCCGTGGAGAGGAGCAAAACTGAGTTTTATCTCAATTTTTGCATGCCCCATATTATTGGGGTTTCTTTTATCAGTTTAAAGACAGAACGAGTGTGCTTTCTTGTTAGCTTTAATGTAAGTTTATTTGCATAACAATGACAGTAAATGTTTGTTTCTTTTCAAACAGAACTTTCTTGACCATGCTACTTGCTTGAAAGATCTGGGAGCACATGGAAAACAGTACAAACCATGCAGTATCACAAGAGCCTTTATTTGATCTTTCATGAAGATAGAGCAGAATTGAGGACACGTCAACAATTTCTGCCGAAGGTGGTTCATCTTTCCACATGGTGCCTTTGGCCACTGACACCTTCGTTGAGTCAAAGTCTCTGGCTGTGGTCAGAACTTTGAAAATTTATGTCACCAGAACGGTTCAGATTAGGAAAACAGAGGCTCTGTTTGTCCTGTATGCTCCCAACATGATTGGGTGTCCTGCTTCCATGCAGACCATTATGCGCTGGATCTGTGGTAAGATTCAGCATGCTCATTCCACGGCAGGATTGCCGTTACTGAATTAGGTGAAGACCCATTCTACTAGAAAGGTGGGTTCATCCTGGGCAGCTGGTCGGGGAGTCTCGGCATTGCAACTTTGCCGAGCAGCTATTTAGTAAACACTTTTGCTAAGTTTTACAAGTTTGATACCTTGGCTGATGATAACCTCAAGTTGGGTCATTCGGTGCTGCAGAGTCGTACGCACTCTCCCACCCGTTCAAGAGCTTTGGTATAACCCCATGGTTCTTAATGTGACCCCAGCATCCTCTAGGTCGTATGAGAAAATAGGATTTTAATACCTACCGGTAAATCCTTTTCTCTTAGTACGTAGAGGATGCTGGGCACCCGTCCCAGTCCATACTGTGTCTGCAGTTATTACTTGTGGTTATACACATGTTGTGTTACGGTTCTGGTCAGCTTTTTGCTGCAATTGTTCATGCCGTTGGCTTGTGTTCTGTTGAATGCCACGTTCTGCGGCATGCTTAAGGTGTGAGCTGGTAAGATGCTCACCTTAGTTTAACTATAAATCCTTTCCTCGAAATGTCCGTCTCCCTGGGCACAGTTCCTATAACTGGAGTCTGGAGGAGGGGCATAGAGGGAGGAGCCAGTTCACACCCTTTGAAAGTCTTAAAGTGCCCATGTCTCTTGCGGATCCCGTCTATACCCCATGGTTCTTAATGTGACCCCAGCATCCTCTACGGACTAAGAGAAAAGGATGCCCTTGTGTACTATCCTGACTTCTCCTCCCGTCTGCTTACTTTGTGCCTTCCAACGCACAATGCGAACTACAGGTGGTGCTGCAGGGCCCACACCCTTTTACTTGCCTTACAGAGCAGCTCTGGAGCTGTTACAGTGCCCAGCTGCTGCAAGAAATCAGCTTGAATGCTTCAGGGGATGGGGCATGGCCAACATGAGCCCCACACCAAAGGAGGGTGGGGGTGTTTAATGCGAACAAGGGGTCATCCAAGCACTGCAAAAGGCCGCCATGCCCTGCATGCCCCTTTTCTCTATGGAATCCGAATCTCGCAAGAATCCGACAGCGGGATGATGACATTTTCCCTTGTTCAGGTTTTCCGAGTCAGGCGGGAACAACCGAGCCTGCCTCGGACCAGTGTAAACCACGTGGAGTTCGTGGGGAATTCGGTTCTCGGAGAACCGAACCCGCTCCTCTCTACCTTATACCCATCATTTTTTTTATTTTCAATCTAAGCCCCTGCAGTTTTCTGTAAGCATCTGCTTCGCTATGATGATCAACAAGTCACAAGGGCAAACACTCAGGGTGTGAGGCGTAGATCTTAGGACCAGCTGCTACAAGCATGGCAGAGGTGTCACTATCACTGGTGACACCCAGAGAGGTGGCGAGGGAGATTGTAATGCAGTGCGCGCAGATAAGCAGCGCAATGGTAAAAAGGAGGCATGGTTTCATAGGTAGGGGCGTGGCCTGGTGGCCTGAATCTACATTTTGTTGCTCCGGGTGTCCCGGGGGTTGGGGGCTGCACCCGGGGACTAGTGTGTGAGCGGTGCTGGCTCCTGCACAGTGACAGGGCATGGCCACCCAGCATGACGCCTCCCTTCTTGACCATGCTGTAATTGCAGTCGCACTGCAGTTCAGCGTGATCATAAAAAATGGTGTAGGCTCCTGCTGGTGCAGACTGTATGTGCGCGCAGGAAGCCGCCACCATTTTTGTGATCACAGCGGCTGAATGTGATGTCATACAGCCGCTGTGACCACGCCCCCTGTGTCTCCTCCGTTGCAGACCCCATTTTGAAGCCTTGCCCCCGCACCGCTCCATCCCTGACTTGGAAATGGAGTGTTGCTGACCCACCTCTCCCCCCCTTCCCCGCCCCGATTGACAGGCAGAGGCGATCACATTCTCTGCGGGGTGCCGCAGAAAATGCAGGCACATGCGTATGCTCTTAGCAATTTTTGCAGTTGGATCGCTTATTGTGATTGCAATCCAACCTGAATCAGGCCCTATTACCTATCACAATGCGCTGCGGGCAGTACAAAATTGGGTTAATATAGGAGAAAAACTCCCAGACCTGTGCTCCTTAACTGTACCTGGTGGCTAGTGGAGCGGCTGCCCAGTAATCAGTGTCCACCGCAGTGCGCACACGGCCCACCCCCTACGGCCTCGCTCCCCTTCATCAGCGGCCTCGTGATCCGGAAGGGTGGTGTGTGTGTGACTGACCTTAGGATGAAACCGGAGCCTCCGCTGCAGTGACCCAGCAACCAGGGCACGGGAGTATACAGCGCCGCTGGGAGTGATGAAGCTGCAGTAAAGATGTCTATTAGACCTAGCCTGCTGCAGCCCTTGTAGATTCTCATAAAACAAGTTCTTCTTTTCTTGTCAAAATTAATAGCTAAGAATAGGCTGCCTGAGGCAGGCCCCTGTTAATTAGCCTGCTACTGAAGGCACCAACTACAAACTGAGCTCCCTGTTCATGGAAGCGGGGTTATAGAGGAGAATGCACTGAGCTTCTTGGGAACAGTCAAAAGCTTTGAGCCGGTTGGTGCCTCAGATCAAGATCCTACTCTACACCCCAATGTGAATCCTTGTGGAGTCCAGTGTACCCCACAGAAGAAATGAATGTGTCACACCCATTGGCAGCAACCTTAGAATAGCTGCTGACGGGCACAATTGAGAAAGGAAGGGGGGGGGGACATTTGAATCCAGCACATAGATGCAATTCAAATATGTAATTTGTACCTTCCTATTTTAAAATATAATGGATGAACCTCACCCTGTGAGAACAATCTTCATGATCAAGAGATCTAATATGTAAAATAAGTATGAGTTGGGATAGGGCTGGGGAGGGTGGCAGCTCGGGCAGCCCCTCCCCCGTCAAGTTAAGGAGATTCAACTGAGGAAGCACAAGGGAACTCTCGTCTGGGGACAACAACTGCAGGGAGACCACATCTTTTCAGATGAACATGGGAGGGCGGAAGGCTGCCTAATACTGAAGCACCATCAAATATCAAACCATATCCAACAACTAGTACAAGCATTCCTGGGGGAAGGTCTGCAGCAGAAGGATTTGCATACGGTGATGTCATCCAAGCAGTGGGCCAAAGTTGGCTGGAACCCTCATCTGCATATAAAAAGAGAAAAGGGGCATGCAGGGCATGGCGGCCTTTTGCAGTGCTTGGATGACCCCTAGTTCGCATTAAACACCCCCACCCTCCTTTGGTGTGGGGCTCATGTTGGCCATGCCCCATCCCCTGAAGCATTCATGCTGATTCGGATTCCATAGAGAAAAGGGGCATGCAGGGCATGGCGGCCTTTTGCAGTGCTTGGATGACCCCTAGTTTGCATTAAACACCCCCACCCTCCTTTGGTGTGGGGCTCATGTTGGCCATGCCCCATCCCCTGAAGCATTCAAGCTGATTTCTTGCAGCAGCTGGGCACTGTAACATATAAAGAGCTGCGCGTTGCTGCCATTTTTACTCGTGCATTGAAGAGAGAGCGGAGAGGACGTGGCTATGTTCTCTCAGTGGAAATCTCAATATCAGTGCTCAGTATCAGTGGTTACTTATTGCTGCTCAGTAATACTAGTAGTGTGTCTCTCCTGCTCAGTGTCAGTTCTCAGTAGTATCCTCATCAGTGCTCAGTATCACTGCTCATTGTCTTGTGCTGCATTGTGGTGCTCAGCATACTACAGTACATTACTAATAGTCCAGTGCTGCATCTTGCTGCTCAGTGTCAGTTCTAGTATCCTCATCAGTGCTCACTA
>NW_026969432.1:0-40922 GCF_028390025.1 Pseudophryne corroboree
AATTTCTCATATGCCACAAAACGGTTGAAGCTCCTGTTCAAAAATGATGCTCCGAAATCAACTTCTGTCACCTCAGTGATACATTTTGGGATAGTACCTAAAGTTTAAAGCAGAAATTGGGGCACTTTTGAAATTTTCATTTTTGACCAAAATCGACAGGTCCGGGGCTTAGGGAATTTCTCATATGCCACAAAACGGTTGAAGCTCCTGTTCAAAAATGATGCTCCGAAATCAACTTCTGTCACCTCAGTGATACATTTTGGGATAGTACCTAAAGTTTAAAGCAGAAATTGGGGCACTTTTGAAATTTTCATTTTTGACCAAAATCGACAGGTCCGGGGCTTAGGGAATTTCTCATATGCCACAAAACGGTTGAAGCTCCTGTTCAAAAATGATGCTCCGAAATCAACTTCTGTCACCTCAGTGATACATTTTGGGATAGTACCTAAAGTTTAAAGCAGAAATTGGGGCACTTTTGAAATTTTCATTTTTGACCAAAATTGACAGGTCCGGGGCTTAGGGAATTTCTCATATGCCACAAAACGGTTGAAGCTCCTGTTCAAAAATGATGCTCCGAAATCAACTTCTGTCACCTCAGTGATACATTTTGGGATAGTACCTAAAGTTTAAAGCAGAAACTGGGGCACTTTTGAAATTTTCATTTTTGACCAAAATCAACAGGTCCGGGGCTTAGGGAATTTCTCATATGCCACAAAACGGTTGAAGCTCCTGTTCAAAAATGATGCTCCGAAATCAACTTCTGTCACCTCAGTGATACATTTTGGGATAGTACCTAAAGTTTAAAGCAGAAATTGGGGCACTTTTGAAATTTTCATTTTTGACCAAAATTGACAGGTCCGGGGCTTAGGGAATTTCTCATATGCCACAAAACGGTTGAAGCTCCTGTTCAAAAATGATGCTCCGAAATCAACTTCTGTCACCTCAGTGATACATTTTGGGATAGTACCTAAAGTTTAAAGCAGAAATTGGGGCACTTTTGAAATTTTCATTTTTGACCAAAATCGACAGGTCCGGGGCTTAGGGAATTTCTCATATGCCACAAAACGGTTGAAGCTCCTGTTCAAAAATGATGCTCCGAAATCAACTTCTGTCACCTCAGTGATACATTTTGGGATAGTACCTAAAGTTTAAAGCAGAAATTGGGGCACTTTTGAAATTTTCATTTTTGACCAAAATTGACAGGTCCGGGGCTTAGGGAATTTCTCATATGCCACAAAACGGTTGAAGCTCCTGTTCAAAAATGATGCTCCGAAATCAACTTCTGTCACCTCATTGATACATTTTGGGATAGTACCTAAAGTTTAAAGCAGAAATTGGGGCACTTTTGAAATTTTCATTTTTGACCAAAATCGACAGGTCCGGGGCTTAGGGAATTTCTCATATGCCACAAAACGGTTGAAGCTCCTGTTCAAAAATGATGCTCCGAAATCAACTACTGTCACCTCAGTGATACATTTTGGGATAGTACCTAAAGTTTAAAGCAGAAATTGGGGCACTTTTGAAATTTTCATTTTTGACCAAAATCGACAGGTCTGGGGCTTAGGGAATTTCTCATATGCCACAAAACAGTTGAAGCTCCTGTTAAAAAATGATGCTCCGAAATCAACTTCTGTCACCTCAGTGATACATTTTGGGATAGTACCTAAAGTTTAAAGCAGAAATTGGGGCACTTTTGAAATTTTCATTTTTGACCAAAATCGACAGGTCCGGGGCTTAGGGAATTTCTCATATGCCACAAAACGGTTGAACCTCCTGTTCAAAAATGATGCTCCGAAATCAACTTCTGTCACCTCAGTGATATATTTTGGGATAGTACCTAAAGTTTAAAGCAGAAATTTGGGCACTTTTGAAATTTTCATTTTTGACCAAAATCGACAGGTCCGTGGCTTAGGGAATTTCTCATATGCCACAAAACGGTTGAAGCTCCTGTTCAAAAATGATGCTCCGAAATCAACTTCTGTCACCTCAGTGATACATTTTGGGATAGTACCTAAAGTTTAAAGCAGAAATTGGGGCACTTTTGAAATTTTCATTTTTGACCAAAATCGACAGGTCCGGGGCTTAGGGAATTTCTCATATGCCACAAAACGGTTGAAGCTCCTGTTCAAAAATGATGCTCCGAAATCAACTTCTGTCACCTCAGTGATATATTTTGGGATAGTACCTAAAGTTTAAAGCAGAAATTGGGGCACTTTTGAAATTTTCATTTTTGACCAAAATCGACAGGTCAGGGGCTTAGGGAATTTCTCATATGCCACAAAACGGTTGAAGCTCCTGTTCAAAAATGATGCTCCAAAATCAACTTCTGTCACCTCAGTGATACATTTTGGGATAGTACCTAAAGTTTAAAGCAGAAATTGGGGCACTTTTGAAATTTTCATTTTTGACCAAAATCGACAGGTCCGGGGCTTAGGGAATTTCTCATATGACACAAAACGGTTGAAGCTCCTGTTCAAAAATGATGCTCCGAAATCAACTTCTGTCACCTCAGTGATACATTTTGGGAAAGTACCTAAAGTTTAAAGCAGAAATTGGGGCACTTTTGAAATTTTCATTTTTGACCAAAATCGACAGGTCCGGGGCTTAGGGAATTTCTCATATGCCACAAAACGGTTGAAGCTCCTGTTCAAAAATGATGCTCCGAAATCAACTTCTGTCACCTCAGTGATACATTTTGGGATAGTACCTAAAGTTTAAAGCAGAAATTGGGGCACTTTTGAAATTTTCATTTTTGACCAAAATCGACAGGTCCGGGGCTTAGGGAATTTCTCATATGCCACAAAACGGTTGAAGCTCCTGTTCAAAAATGATGCTCCGAAAATAAACTTCTGTCACCTCAGTGATACATTTTGGGATAGTACCTAAAGTTTAAAGCAGAAATTGGGGCACTTTTGAAATTTTCATTTTTGACCAAAATTGACAGGTCCGGGGCTTAGGGAATTTCTCATATGCCACAAAACGGTTGAAGCTCCTGTTCAAAAATGATGCTCCGAAATCAACTTCTGTCACCTCAGTGATACATTTTGGGATAGTACCTAAAGTTTAAAGCAGAAACTGGGGCACTTTTGAAATTTTCATTTTTGACCAAAATCAACAGGTCCGGGGCTTAGGGAATTTCTCATATGCCACAAAACGGTTGAAGCTCCTGTTCAAAAATGATGCTCCGAAATCAACTTCTGTCACCTCAGTGATACATTTTGGGATAGTACCTAAAGTTTAAAGCAGAAATTGGGGCACTTTTGAAATTTTCATTTTTGACCAAAATTGACAGGTCCGGGGCTTAGGGAATTTCTCATATGCCACAAAACGGTTGAAGCTCCTGTTCAAAAATGATGCTCCGAAATCAACTTCTGTCACCTCAGTGATACATTTTGGGATAGTACCTAAAGTTTAAAGCAGAAATTGGGGCACTTTTGAAATTTTCATTTTTGACCAAAATCGACAGGTCCGGGGCTTAGGGAATTTCTCATATGCCACAAAACGGTTGAAGCTCCTGTTCAAAAATGATGCTCCGAAATCAACTTCTGTCACCTCAGTGATACATTTTGGGATAGTACCTAAAGTTTAAAGCAGAAATTGGGGCACTTTTGAAATTTTCATTTTTGACCAAAATCGACAGGTCCGGGGCTTAGGGAATTTCTCATATGCCACAAAACGGTTGAAGCTCCTGTTCAAAAATGATGCTCCGAAATCAACTACTGTCACCTCAGTGATACATTTTGGGATAGTACCTAAAGTTTAAAGCAGAAATTGGGGCACTTTTGAAATTTTCATTTTTGACCAAAATCGACAGGTCTGGGGCTTAGGGAATTTCTCATATGCCACAAAACAGTTGAAGCTCCTGTTCAAAAATGATGCTCCGAAATCAACTTCTGTCACCTCAGTGATACATTTTGGGATAGTACCTAAAGTTTAAAGCAGAAATTGGGGCACTTTTGAAATTTTCATTTTTGACCAAAATCGACAGGTCCGGGGCTTAGGGAATTTCTCATATGCCACAAAACGGTTGAACCTCCTGTTCAAAAATGATGCTCCGAAATCAACTTCTGTCACCTCAGTGATATATTTTGGGATAGTACCTAAAGTTTAAAGCAGAAATTTGGGCACTTTTGAAATTTTCATTTTTGACCAAAATCGACAGGTCCGTGGCTTAGGGAATTTCTCATATGCCACAAAACGTTGAAGCTCCTGTTCAAAAATGATGCTCCGAAATCAACTTCTGTCACCTCAGTGATACATTTTGGGATAGTACCTAAAGTTTAAAGCAGAAATTGGGGCACTTTTGAAATTTTCATTTTTGACCAAAATCGACAGGTCCGGGGCTTAGGGAATTTCTCATATGCCACAAAACGGTTGAAGCTCCTGTTCAAAAATGATGCTCCGAAATCAACTTCTGTCACCTCAGTGATACATTTTGGGATAGTACCTAAAGTTTAAAGCAGAAATTGGGGCACTTTTGAAATTTTCATTTTTGACCAAAATCGACAGGTCCGGGGCTTAGGGAATTTCTCATATGCCACAAAACGGTTGAAGCTCCTGTTCAAAAATGATGCTCCGAAATCAACTTCTGTCACCTCAGTGATATATTTTGGGATAGTACCTAAAGTTTAAAGCAGAAATTGGGGCACTTTTGAAATTTTCATTTTTGACCAAAATCGACAGGTCAGGGGCTTAGGGAATTTCTCATATGCCACAAAACGGTTGAAGCTCCTGTTCAAAAATGATGCTCCAAAATCAACTTCTGTCACCTTAGTGATACATTTTGGGATAGTACCTAAAGTTTAAAGCAGAAATTGGGGCACTTTTGAAATTTTCATTTTTGACCAAAATCGACAGGTCCGGGGCTTAGGGAATTTCTCATATGACACAAAACGGTTGAAGCTCCTGTTCAAAAATGATGCTCCGAAATCAACTTCTGTCACCTCAGTGATACATTTTGGGAAAGTACCTAAAGTTTAAAGCAGAAATTGGGGCACTTTTGAAATTTTCATTTTTGACCAAAATCGACAGGTCCGGGGCTTAGGGAATTTCTCATATGCCACAAAACGGTTGAAGCTCCTGTTCAAAAATGATGCTCCGAAATCAACTTCTGTCACCTCAGTGATACATTTTGGGATAGTACCTTAAGTTTAAAGCAGAAATTGGGGCACTTTTGAAATTTTCATTTTTGACCAAAATCGACAGGTCCTGGGCTTAGGGAATTTCTCATATGCCACAAAACGGTTGAAGCTCCTGTTCAAAAATGATGCTCCGAAATCAACTTCTGTCACCTCAGTGATACATTTTGGGATAGTACCTAAAGTTTAAAGCAGAAACTGGGGCACTTTTGAAATTTTCATTTTTGACCAAAATCGACAGGTCCGGGGCTTAGGGAATTTCTCATATGCCACAAAACGATTGAAGCTCCTGTTCAAAAATGATGCTCCGAAATCAACTTCTGTCACCTCAGTGATACATTTTGGGATAGTACCTAAAGTTTAAAGCAGAAACTGGGGCACTTTTGAAATTTTCATTTTTGACCAAAATCGACAGGTCCGGGGCTTAGGGAATTTCTCATATGCCACAAAACGGTTGAAGCTCCTGTTCAAAAATGATGCTCCGAAATCAACTTCTGTCACCTCAGTGATACATTTTGGGATAGTACCTAAAGTTTAAAGCAGAAATTGGGGCACTTTTGAAATTTTCATTTTTGACCAAAATCGACAGGTCCGGGGCTTAGGGAATTTCTCATATGCCACAAAACGGTTGAAGCTCCTGTTCAAAAATGATGCTCCGAAATCAACTTCTGTCACCTCAGTGATACATTTTGGGATAGTACCTAAAGTTTAAAGCAGAAATTGGGGCACTTTTGAAATTTTCATTTTTGACCAAAATCGACAGGTCCGGGGCTTAGGGAATTTCTCATATGCCACAAAACGGTTGAAGCTCCTGTTCAAAAATGATGCTCCGAAATCAACTACTGTCACCTCAGTGATACATTTTGGGATAGTACCTAAAGTTTAAAGCAGAAATTGGGGCACTTTTGAAATTTTCATTTTTGACCAAAATCGACAGGTCTGGGGCTTAGGGAATTTCTCATATGCCACAAAACAGTTGAAGCTCCTGTTCAAAAATGATGCTCCGAAATCAACTTCTGTCACCTCAGTGATACATTTTGGGATAGCACCTAAAGTTTAAAGCAGAAATTGGGGCACTTTTGAAATTTTCATTTTTGACCAAAATCGACAGGTCCGGGGCTTAGGGAATTTCTCATATGCCACAAAACGGTTGAAGCTCCTGTTCAAAAATGATGCTCCGAAATCAACTTCTGTCACCTCAGTGATACATTTTGGGATAGTACCTAAAGTTTAAAGCAGAAATTGGGGCACTTTTGAAATTTTCATTTTTGACCAAAATCGACAGGTCCGGGGCTTAGGGAATTTCTCATATGCCACAAAACGGTTGAAGCTCCTGTTCAAAAATGATGCTCCGAAATCAACTTCTGTCACCTCAGTGATATATTTTGGGATAGTACCTAAAGTTTAAAGCAGAAATTGGGGCACTTTTGAAATTTTCATTTTTGACCAAAATCGACAGGTCCGGGGCTTAGGGAATTTCTCATATGCCACAAAACGGTTGAAGCTCCTGTTCAAAAATGATGCTCCAAAATCAACTTCTGTAACCTCAGTGATACATTTTGGGATAGTACCTAAAGTTTAAAGCAGAAACTGGGGCACTTTTGAAATTTTCATTTTTGACCAAAATCGACAGGTCCGGTGCTTAGGGAATTTCTCATATGCCACAAAACGGTTGAAGCTCCTGTTCAAAAATGATGCTCCGAAATCAACTTCTGTCACCTCAGTGATACATTTTGGGATAGTACCTAAAGTTTAAAGCAGAAATTGGGGCACTTTTGAAATTTTCATTTTTGACCAAAATCGACAGGTCTGGGGCTTAGGGAATTTCTCATATGCCACAAAACAGTTGAAGCTCCTGTTCAAAAATGATGCTCCGAAATCAACTTCTGTCACCTCAGTGATACATTTTGGGATAGTACCTAAAGTTTAAAGCAGAAATTGGGGCACTTTTGAAATTTTCATTTTTGACCAAAATCGACAGGTCCGGGGCTTAGGGAATTTCTCATATGCCACAAAACGGTTGAAGCTCCTGTTCAAAAATGATGCTCCGAAATCAACTTCTGTCACCTCAGTGATACATTTTGGGATAGTACCTAAAGTTTAAAGCAGAAATTGGGGCACTTTTGAAATTTTCATTTTTGACCAAAATCGACAGGTCCGGGGCTTAGGGAATTTCTCATATGCCACAAAACGGTTGAAGCTCCTGTTCAAAAATGATGCTCCGAAATCAACTTCTGTCACCTCAGTGATATATTTTGGGATAGTACCTAAAGTTTAAAGCAGAAATTGGGGCACTTTTGAAATTTTCATTTTTGACCAAAATCGACAGGTCCGGGGCTTAGGGAATTTCTCATATGCCACAAAACGGTTGAAGCTCCTGTTCAAAAATGATGCTCCAAAATCAACTTCTGTCACCTCAGTGATACATTTTGGGATAGTACCTAAAGTTTAAAGCAGAAACTGGGGCACTTTTGAAATTTTCATTTTTGACCAAAATCGACAGGTCCGGTGCTTAGGGAATTTCTCATATGCCACAAAACGGTTGAAGCTCCTGTTCAAAAATGATGCTCCGAAATCAACTTCTGTCACCTCAGTGATACATTTTGGGATAGTACCTAAAGTTTAAAGCAGAAATTGGGGCACTTTTGAAATTTTCATTTTTGACCAAAATCGACAGGTCCGGGGCTTAGGGAATTTCTCATATGACACAAAACGGTTAAAGCTCCTGTTCAAAAATGATGCTCCGAAATCAACTTCTGTCACCTCAGTGATACATTTTGGGATAGTACCTAAAGTTTAAAGCAGAAATTGGGGCACTTTTGAAATTTTCATTTTTGACCAAAATCGACAGGTCCTGGGCTTAGGGAATTTCTCATATGCCACAAAACGGTTGAAGCTCCTGTTCAAAAATGATGCTCCGAAATCAACTTCTGTCACCTCAGTGATACATTTTGGGATAGTACCTAAAGTTTAAAGCAGAAACTGGGGCACTTTTGAAATTTTCATTTTTGACCAAAATCGACAGGTCCGGGGCTCATATGCCACAAAACGATTGAAGCTCCTGTTCAAAAATGATGCTCCGAAATCAACTTCTGTCACCTCAGTGATACATTTTGGGATAGTACCTAAAGTTTAAAGCAGAAACTGGGGCACTTTTGAAATTTTCATTTTTGACCAAAATCGACAGGTCCGGGGCTTAGGGAATTTCTCATATGCCACAAAACGGTTGAAGCTCCTGTTCAAAAATGATGCTCCGAAATCAACTTCTGTCACCTCAGTGATACATTTTGGGATAGTACCTAAAGTTTAAAGCAGAAATTGGGGCACTTTTGAAATTTTCATTTTTGACCAAAATCGACAGGTCCGGGGCTTAGGGAATTTCTCATATGCCACAAAACGGTTGAAGCTCCTGTTCAAAAATGATGCTCCGAAATCAACTTCTGTCACCTCAGTGATACATTTTGGGATAGTACCTAAAGTTTAAAGCAGAAATTGGGGCACTTTTGAAATTTTCATTTTTGACCAAAATCGACAGGTCCGGGGCTTAGGGAATTTCTCATATGCCACAAAACGGTTGAAGCTCCTGTTCAAAAATGATGCTCCGAAATCAACTACTGTCACCTCAGTGATACATTTTGGGATAGTACCTAAAGTTTAAAGCAGAAATTGGGGCACTTTTGAAATTTTCATTTTTGACCAAAATCGACAGGTCTGGGGCTTAGGGAATTTCTCATATGCCACAAAACAGTTGAAGCTCCTGTTCAAAAATGATGCTCCGAAATCAACTTCTGTCACCTCAGTGATACATTTTGGGATAGTACCTAAAGTTTAAAGCAGAAATTGGGGCACTTTTGAAATTTTCATTTTTGACCAAAATCGACAGGTCCGGGGCTTAGGGAATTTCTCATATGCCACAAAACGGTTGAAGCTCCTGTTCAATAATGATGCTCCGAAATCAACTTCTGTCACCTCAGTGATACATTTTGGGATAGTACCTAAAGTTTAAAGCAGAAATTGGGGCACTTTTGAAATTTTCATTTTTGACCAAAATCGACAGGTCCGGGGCTTAGAGAATTTCTCATATGACACAAAACGGTTGAAGCTCCTGTTCAAAAATGATGCTCCGAAATCAACTTCTGTCACCTCAGTGATACATTTTGGGATAGTACCTAAAGTTTAAAGCAGAAATTGGGGCACTTTTGAAATTTTCATTTTTGACCAAAATCGACAGGTCCGGGGCTTAGGGAATTTCTCATATGCCACAAAACGGTTGAAGCTCCTGTTCAAAAATGATGCTCCGAAATCAACTTCTGTCACCTCAGTGATACATTTTGGGACAGTACCTAAAGTTTAAAGCAGAAATTGGGGCACTTTTGAAATTTTCATTTTTGACCAAAATCGACAGGTCCGGGGCTTAGGGAATTTCTCATATGACACAAAACGGTTGAAGCTCCTGTTCAAAAATGATGCTCCGAAATCAACTTCTGTCACCTCAGTGATACATTTTGAGATAGTACCTAAAGTTTAAAGCAGAAATTGGGGCACTTTTGAAATTTTCATTTTTGACCAAAATCGACAGGTCCGGGGCTTAGGGAATTTCTCATATGCCACAAAACGGTTGAAGCTCCTGTTCAAAAATGATGCTCCGAAATCAACTTCTGTCACCTCAGTGATACATTTTGGGATAGTACCTAAAGTTTAAAGCAGAAATTGGGGCACTTTTGAAATTTTCATTTTTGACCAAAATCGACAGGTCCTGGGCTTAGGGAATTTCTCATATGCCACAAAACGGTTGAAGCTCCTGTTCAAAAATGATGCTCCGAAATCAACTTCTGTCACCTCAGTGATACATTTTGGGATAGTACCTAAAGTTTAAAGCAGAAACTGGGGCACTTTTGAAATTTTCATTTTTGACCAAAATCGACAGGTCCGGGGCTTAGGGAATTTCTCATATGCCACAAAACGGTTGAAGCTCCTGTTCAAAAATGATGCTCCGAAATCAACTTCTGTCACCTCAGTGATACATTTTGGGATAGTACCTAAAGTTTAAAGCAGAAATTGGGGCACTTTTGAAATTTTCATTTTTGACCAAAATCGACAGGTCCGGGGCTTAGGGAATTTCTCATATGCCACAAAACGGTTGAAGCTCCTGTTCAAAAATGATGCTCCGAAATCAACTTCTGTCACCTCAGTGATACATTTTGGGATAGTACCTAAAGTTTAAAGCAGAAATTGGGGCACTTTTGAAATTTTCATTTTTGACCAAAATCGACAGGTCCGGGGCTTAGGGAATTTCTCATATGCCACAAAACGGTTGAAGCTCCTGTTCAAAAATGATGCTCCGAAATCAACTACTGTCACCTCAGTGATACATTTTGGGATAGTACCTAAAGTTTAAAGCAGAAATTGGGGCACTTTTGAAATTTTCATTTTTGACCAAAATCGACAGGTCTGGGGCTTAGGGAATTTCTCATATGCCACAAAACAGTTGAAGCTCCTGTTCAAAAATGATGCTCCGAAATCAACTTCTGTCACCTCAGTGATACATTTTGGGATAGTACCTAAAGTTTAAAGCAGAAATTGGGGCACTTTTGAAATTTTCATTTTTGACCAAAATCGACAGGTCCGGGGCTTAGGGAATTTCTCATATGCCACAAAACGGTTGAAGCTCCTGTTCAAAAATGATGCTCCGAAATCAACTTCTGTCACCTCAGTGATACATTTTGGGATAGTACCTAAAGTTTAAAGCAGAAATTGGGGCACTTTTGAAATTTTCATTTTTGACCAAAATCGACAGGTTCGGGGCTTAGGGAATTTCTCATATGCCACAAAACGGTTGAAGCTCCTGTTCAAAAATGATGCTCCGAAATCAACTTCTGTCACCTCAGTGATATATTTTGGGATAGTACCTAAAGTTTAAAGCAGAAATTGGGGCACTTTTGAAATTTTCATTTTTGACCAAAATCGACAGGTCCGGGGCTTAGGGAATTTCTCATATGCCACAAAACGGTTGAAGCTCCTGTTCAAAAATGATGCTCCAAAATCAACTTCTGTCACCTCAGTGATACATTTTGGGATAGTACCTAAAGTTTAAAGCAGAAACTGGGGCACTTTTGAAATTTTCATTTTTGACCAAAATCGACAGGTCCGGTGCTTAGGGAATTTCTCATATGCCACAAAACGGTTGAAGCTCCTGTTCAAAAATGATGCTCCGAAATCAACTTCTGTCACCTCAGTGATACATTTTGGGATAGTACCTAAAGTTTAAAGCAGAAATTGGGGCACTTTTGAAATTTTCATTTTTGACCAAAATCGACAGGTCCGGGGCTTAGGGAATTTCTCATATGACACAAAACGGTTAAAGCTCCTGTTCAAAAATGATGCTCCGAAATCAACTTCTGTCACCTCAGTGATACATTTTGGGATAGTACCTAAAGTTTAAAGCAGAAATTGGGGCACTTTTGAAATTTTCATTTTTGACCAAAATCGACAGGTCCTGGGCTTAGGGAATTTCTCATATGCCACAAAACGGTTGAAGCTCCTGTTCAAAAATGATGCTCCGAAATCAACTTCTGTCACCTCAGTGATACATTTTGGGATAGTACCTAAAGTTTAAAGCAGAAACTGGGGCACTTTTGAAATTTTCATTTTTGACCAAAATCGACAGGTCCGGGGCTTAGGGAATTTCTCATATGCCACAAAACGGTTGAAGCTCCTGTTCAAAAATGATGCTCCAAAATCAACTTCTGTCACCTCAGTGATACATTTTGGGATAGTACCTAAAGTTTAAAGCAGAAACTGGGGCACTTTTGAAATTTTCATTTTTGACCAAAATCGACAGGTCCGGTGCTTAGGGAATTTCTCATATGCCACAAAACGGTTGAAGCTCCTGTTCAAAAATGATGCTCCGAAATCAACTTCTGTCACCTCAGTGATACATTTTGGGATAGTACCTAAAGTTTAAAGCAGAAATTGGGGCACTTTTGAAATTTTCATTTTTGACCAAAATCGACAGGTCCGGGGCTTAGGGAATTTCTCATATGACACAAAACGGTTAAAGCTCCTGTTCAAAAATGATGCTCCGAAATCAACTTCTGTCACCTCAGTGATACATTTTGGGATAGTACCTAAAGTTTAAAGCAGAAATTGGGGCACTTTTGAAATTTTCATTTTTGACCAAAATCGACAGGTCCTGGGCTTAGGGAATTTCTCATATGCCACAAAACGGTTGAAGCTCCTGTTCAAAAATGATGCTCCGAAATCAACTTCTGTCACCTCAGTGATACATTTTGGGATAGTACCTAAAGTTTAAAGCAGAAACTGGGGCACTTTTGAAATTTTCATTTTTGACCAAAATCGACAGGTCCGGGGCTTAGGGAATTTCTCATATGCCACAAAACGATTGAAGCTCCTGTTCAAAAATGATGCTCCGAAATCAACTTCTGTCACCTCAGTGATACATTTTGGGATAGTACCTAAAGTTTAAAGCAGAAACTGGGGCACTTTTGAAATTTTCATTTTTGACCAAAATCGACAGGTCCGGGGCTTAGGGAATTTCTCATATGCCACAAAACGGTTGAAGCTCCTGTTCAAAAATGATGCTCCGAAATCAACTTCTATCACCTCAGTGATACATTTTGGGATAGTACCTAAAGTTTAAAGCAGAAATTGGGGCACTTTTGAAATTTTCATTTTTGACCAAAATCGACAGGTCCGGGGCTTAGGGAATTTCTCATATGCCACAAAACGGTTGAAGCTCCTGTTCAAAAATGATGCTCCGAAATCAACTTCTGTCACCTCAGTGATACATTTTGGGATAGTACCTAAAGTTTAAAGCAGAAATTGGGGCACTTTTGAAATTTTCATTTTTGACCAAAATCGACAGGTCCGGGGCTTAGGGAATTTCTCATATGCCACAAAACGGTTGAAGCTCCTGTTCAAAAATGATGCTCCGAAATCAACTACTGTCACCTCAGTGATACATTTTGGGATAGTACCTAAAGTTTAAAGCAGAAATTGGGGCACTTTTGAAATTTTCATTTTTGACCAAAATCGACAGGTCTGGGGCTTAGGGAATTTCTCATATGCCACAAAACAGTTGAAGCTCCTGTTCAAAAATGATGCTCCGAAATCAACTTCTGTCACCTCAGTGATACATTTTGGGATAGTACCTAAAGTTTAAAGCAGAAATTGGGGCACTTTTGAAATTTTCATTTTTGACCAAAATCGACAGGTCCGGGGCTTAGGGAATTTCTCATATGCCACAAAACGGTTGAAGCTCCTGTTCAAAAATGATGCTCCGAAATCAACTTCTGTCACCTCAGTGATACATTTTGGGATAGTACCTAAAGTTTAAAGCAGAAATTGGGGCACTTTTGAAATTTTCATTTTTGACCAAAATCGACAGGTCCGGGGCTTAGGGAATTTCTCATATGCCACAAAACGGTTGAAGCTCCTGTTCAAAAATGATGCTCCGAAATCAACTTCTGTCACCTCAGTGATACATTTTGGGATAGTACCTAAAGTTTAAAGCAGAAATTGGGGCACTTTTGAAATTTTCATTTTTGACCAAAATCGACAGGTCCGGGGCTTAGGGAATTTCTCATATGCCACAAAACGGTTGAAGCTCCTGTTCAAAAATGATGCTCCGAAATCAACTACTGTCACCTCAGTGATACATTTTGGGATAGTACCTAAAGTTTAAAGCAGAAATTGGGGCACTTTTGAAATTTTCATTTTTGACCAAAATCGACAGGTCTGGGGCTTAGGGAATTTCTCATATGCCACAAAACAGTTGAAGCTCCTGTTCAAAAATGATGCTCCGAAATCAACTTCTGTCACCTCAGTGATACATTTTGGGATAGTACCTAAAGTTTAAAGCAGAAATTGGGGCACTTTTGAAATTTTCATTTTTGACCAAAATCGACAGGTCCGGGGCTTAGGGAATTTCTCATATGCCACAAAACGGTTGAAGCTCCTGTTCAAAAATGATGCTCCGAAATCAACTTCTGTCACCTCAGTGATACATTTTGGGATAGTACCTAAAGTTTAAAGCAGAAATTGGGGCACTTTTGAAATTTTCATTTTTGACCAAAATCGACAGGTTCGGGGCTTAGGGAATTTCTCATATGCCACAAAACGGTTGAAGCTCCTGTTCAAAAATGATGCTCCGAAATCAACTTCTGTCACCTCAGTGATATATTTTGGGATAGTACCTAAAGTTTAAAGCAGAAATTGGGGCACTTTTGAAATTTTCATTTTTGACCAAAATCGACAGGTCCGGGGCTTAGGGAATTTCTCATATGCCACAAAACGGTTGAAGCTCCTGTTCAAAAATGATGCTCCAAAATCAACTTCTGTCACCTCAGTGATACATTTTGGGATAGTACCTAAAGTTTAAAGCAGAAACTGGGGCACTTTTGAAATTTTCATTTTTGACCAAAATCGACAGGTCCGGTGCTTAGGGAATTTCTCATATGCCACAAAACGGTTGAAGCTCCTGTTCAAAAATGATGCTCCGAAATCAACTTCTGTCACCTCAGTGATACATTTTGGGATAGTACCTAAAGTTTAAAGCAGAAATTGGGGCACTTTTGAAATTTTCATTTTTGACCAAAATCGACAGGTCCGGGGCTTAGGGAATTTCTCATATGACACAAAACGGTTAAAGCTCCTGTTCAAAAATGATGCTCCGAAATCAACTTCTGTCACCTCAGTGATACATTTTGGGATAGTACCTAAAGTTTAAAGCAGAAATTGGGGCACTTTTGAAATTTTCATTTTTGACCAAAATCGACAGGTCCTGGGCTTAGGGAATTTCTCATATGCCACAAAACGGTTGAAGCTCCTGTTCAAAAATGATGCTCCGAAATCAACTTCTGTCACCTCAGTGATACATTTTGGGATAGTACCTAAAGTTTAAAGCAGAAATTGGGGCACTTTTGAAATTTTCATTTTTGACCAAAATCGACAGGTCCGGGGCTTAGGGAATTTCTCATATGCCACAAAACGGTTGAAGCTCCTGTTCAAAAATGATGCTCCAAAATCAACTTCTGTCACCTCAGTGATACATTTTGGGATAGTACCTAAAGTTTAAAGCAGAAACTGGGGCACTTTTGAAATTTTCATTTTTGACCAAAATCGACAGGTCCGGTGCTTAGGGAATTTCTCATATGCCACAAAACGGTTGAAGCTCCTGTTCAAAAATGATGCTCCGAAATCAACTTCTGTCACCTCAGTGATACATTTTGGGATAGTACCTAAAGTTTAAAGCAGAAATTGGGGCACTTTTGAAATTTTCATTTTTGACCAAAATCGACAGGTCCGGGGCTTAGGGAATTTCTCATATGCCACAAAACGGTTGAAGCTCCTGTTCAAAAATGATGCTCCGAAATCAACTTCTGTCACCTCAGTGATACATTTTGGGATAGTACCTAAAGTTTAAAGCAGAAATTGGGGCACTTTTGAAATTTTCATTTTTGACCAAAATCGACAGGTCCGGGGCTTAGGGAATTTCTCATATGCCACAAAACGGTTGAAGCTCCTGTTCAAAAATGATGCTCCGAAATCAACTTCTGTCACCTCAGTGATATATTTTGGGATAGTACCTAAAGTTTAAAGCAGAAATTGGGGCACTTTTGAAATTTTCATTTTTGACCAAAATCGACAGGTCCGGGGCTTAGGGAATTTCTCATATGCCACAAAACGGTTGAAGCTCCTGTTCAAAAATGATGCTCCAAAATCAACTTCTGTCACCTCAGTGATACATTTTGGGATAGTACCTAAAGTTTAAAGCAGAAACTGGGGCACTTTTGAAATTTTCATTTTTGACCAAAATCGACAGGTCCGGTGCTTAGGGAATTTCTCATATGCCACAAAACGGTTGAAGCTCCTGTTCAAAAATGATGCTCCGAAATCAACTTCTGTCACCTCAGTGATACATTTTGGGATAGTACCTAAAGTTTAAAGCAGAAATTGGGGCACTTTTGAAATTTTCATTTTTGACCAAAATCGACAGGTCCGGGGCTTAGGGAATTTCTCATATGACACAAAACGGTTGAAGCTCCTGTTCAAAAATGATGCTCCGAAATCAACTTCTGTCACCTCAGTGATACATTTTGGGATAGTACCTAAAGTTTAAAGCAGAAATTGGGGCACTTTTGAAATTTTCATTTTTGACCAAAATCGACAGGTCCGGGGCTTAGGGAATTTCTCATATGCCACAAAACGGTTGAAGCTCCTGTTCAATAATGATGCTCCGAAATCAACTTCTGTCACCTCAGTGATACATTTTGGGATAGTACCTAAAGTTTAAAGCAGAAATTGGGGCACTTTTGAAATTTTCATTTTTGACCAAAATCGACAGGTCCGGGGCTTAGAGAATTTCTCATATGACACAAAACGGTTGAAGCTCCTGTTCAAAAATGATGCTCCGAAATCAACTTCTGTCACCTCAGTGATACATTTTGGGATAGTACCTAAAGTTTAAAGCAGAAATTGGGGCACTTTTGAAATTTTCATTTTTGACCAAAATCGACAGGTCCGGGGCTTAGGGAATTTCTCATATGCCACAAAACGGTTGAAGCTCCTGTTCAAAAATGATGCTCCGAAATCAACTACTGTCACCTCAGTGATACATTTTGGGATAGTACCTAAAGTTTAAAGCAGAAATTGGGGCACTTTTGAAATTTTCATTTTTGACCAAAATCGACAGGTCTGGGGCTTAGGGAATTTCTCATATGCCACAAAACAGTTGAAGCTCCTGTTCAAAAATGATGCTCCGAAATCAACTTCTGTCACCTCAGTGATACATTTTGGGATAGTACCTAAAGTTTAAAGCAGAAATTGGGGCACTTTTGAAATTTTCATTTTTGACCAAAATCGACAGGTCCGGGGCTTAGGGAATTTCTCATATGACACAAAACGGTTAAAGCTCCTGTTCAAAAATGATGCTCCGAAATCAACTTCTGTCACCTCAGTGATACATTTTGGGATAGTACCTAAAGTTTAAAGCAGAAATTGGGGCACTTTTGAAATTTTCATTTTTGACCAAAATCGACAGGTCTGGGGCTTAGGGAATTTCTCATATGCCACAAAACAGTTGAAGCTCCTGTTCAAAAATGATGCTCCGAAATCAACTTCTGTCACCTCAGTGATACATTTTGGGATAGTACCTAAAGTTTAAAGCAGAAATTGGGGCACTTTTGAAATTTTCATTTTTGACCAAAATCGACAGGTCCGGGGCTTAGGGAATTTCTCATATGCCACAAAACGGTTGAAGCTCCTGTTCAAAAATGATGCTCCAAAATCAACTTCTGTCACCTCAGTGATACATTTTGGGATAGTACCTAAAGTTTAAAGCAGAAACTGGGGCACTTTTGAAATTTTCATTTTTGACCAAAATCGACAGGTCCGGTGCTTAGGGAATTTCTCATATGCCACAAAACGGTTGAAGCTCCTGTTCAAAAATGATGCTCCGAAATCAACTTCTGTCACCTCAGTGATACATTTTGGGATAGTACCTAAAGTTTAAAGCAGAAATTGGGGCACTTTTGAAATTTTCATTTTTGACCAAAATCGACAGGTCCGGGGCTTAGGGAATTTCTCATATGACACAAAACGGTTAAAGCTCCTGTTCAAAAATGATGCTCCGAAATCAACTTCTGTCACCTCAGTGATACATTTTGGGATAGTACCTAAAGTTTAAAGCAGAAATTGGGGCACTTTTGAAATTTTCATTTTTGACCAAAATCGACAGGTCCTGGGCTTAGGGAATTTCTCATATGCCACAAAACGGTTGAAGCTCCTGTTCAAAAATGATGCTCCGAAATCAACTTCTGTCACCTCAGTGATACATTTTGGGATAGTACCTAAAGTTTAAAGCAGAAACTGGGGCACTTTTGAAATTTTCATTTTTGACCAAAATCGACAGGTCCGGGGCTTAGGGAATTTCTCATATGCCACAAAACGATTGAAGCTCCTGTTCAAAAATGATGCTCCGAAATCAACTTCTGTCACCTCAGTGATACATTTTGGGATAGTACCTAAAGTTTAAAGCAGAAACTGGGGCACTTTTGAAATTTTCATTTTTGACCAAAATCGACAGGTCCGGGGCTTAGGGAATTTCTCATATGCCACAAAACGGTTGAAGCTCCTGTTCAAAAATGATGCTCCGAAATCAACTTCTATCACCTCAGTGATACATTTTGGGATAGTACCTAAAGTTTAAAGCAGAAATTGGGGCACTTTTGAAATTTTCATTTTTGACCAAAATCGACAGGTCCGGGGCTTAGGGAATTTCTCATATGCCACAAAACGGTTGAAGCTCCTGTTCAAAAATGATGCTCCGAAATCAACTTCTGTCACCTCAGTGATACATTTTGGGATAGTACCTAAAGTTTAAAGCAGAAATTGGGGCACTTTTGAAATTTTCATTTTTGACCAAAATCGACAGGTCCGGGGCTTAGGGAATTTCTCATATGCCACAAAACGGTTGAAGCTCCTGTTCAAAAATGATGCTCCGAAATCAACTACTGTCACCTCAGTGATACATTTTGGGATAGTACCTAAAGTTTAAAGCAGAAATTGGGGCACTTTTGAAATTTTCATTTTTGACCAAAATCGACAGGTCTGGGGCTTAGGGAATTTCTCATATGCCACAAAACAGTTGAAGCTCCTGTTCAAAAATGATGCTCCGAAATCAACTTCTGTCACCTCAGTGATACATTTTGGGATAGTACCTAAAGTTTAAAGCAGAAATTGGGGCACTTTTGAAATTTTCATTTTTGACCAAAATCGACAGGTCCGGGGCTTAGGGAATTTCTCATATGCCACAAAACGGTTGAAGCTCCTGTTCAAAAATGATGCTCCGAAATCAACTTCTGTCACCTCAGTGATACATTTTGGGATAGTACCTAAAGTTTAAAGCAGAAATTGGGGCACTTTTGAAATTTTCATTTTTGACCAAAATCGACAGGTCCGGGGCTTAGGGAATTTCTCATATGCCACAAAACGGTTGAAGCTCCTGTTCAAAAATGATGCTCCGAAATCAACTTCTGTCACCTCAGTGATACATTTTGGGATAGTACCTAAAGTTTAAAGCAGAAATTGGGGCACTTTTGAAATTTTCATTTTTGACCAAAATCGACAGGTCCGGGGCTTAGGGAATTTCTCATATGCCACAAAACGGTTGAAGCTCCTGTTCAAAAATGATGCTCCGAAATCAACTACTGTCACCTCAGTGATACATTTTGGGATAGTACCTAAAGTTTAAAGCAGAAATTGGGGCACTTTTGAAATTTTCATTTTTGACCAAAATCGACAGGTCTGGGGCTTAGGGAATTTCTCATATGCCACAAAACAGTTGAAGCTCCTGTTCAAAAATGATGCTCCGAAATCAACTTCTGTCACCTCAGTGATACATTTTGGGATAGTACCTAAAGTTTAAAGCAGAAATTGGGGCACTTTTGAAATTTTCATTTTTGACCAAAATCGACAGGTCCGGGGCTTAGGGAATTTCTCATATGCCACAAAACGGTTGAAGCTCCTGTTCAAAAATGATGCTCCGAAATCAACTTCTGTCACCTCAGTGATACATTTTGGGATAGTACCTAAAGTTTAAAGCAGAAATTGGGGCACTTTTGAAATTTTCATTTTTGACCAAAATCGACAGGTTCGGGGCTTAGGGAATTTCTCATATGCCACAAAACGGTTGAAGCTCCTGTTCAAAAATGATGCTCCGAAATCAACTTCTGTCACCTCAGTGATATATTTTGGGATAGTACCTAAAGTTTAAAGCAGAAATTGGGGCACTTTTGAAATTTTCATTTTTGACCAAAATCGACAGGTCCGGGGCTTAGGGAATTTCTCATATGCCACAAAACGGTTGAAGCTCCTGTTCAAAAATGATGCTCCAAAATCAACTTCTGTCACCTCAGTGATACATTTTGGGATAGTACCTAAAGTTTAAAGCAGAAACTGGGGCACTTTTGAAATTTTCATTTTTGACCAAAATCGACAGGTCCGGTGCTTAGGGAATTTCTCATATGCCACAAAACGGTTGAAGCTCCTGTTCAAAAATGATGCTCCGAAATCAACTTCTGTCACCTCAGTGATACATTTTGGGATAGTACCTAAAGTTTAAAGCAGAAATTGGGGCACTTTTGAAATTTTCATTTTTGACCAAAATCGACAGGTCCGGGGCTTAGGGAATTTCTCATATGACACAAAACGGTTAAAGCTCCTGTTCAAAAATGATGCTCCGAAATCAACTTCTGTCACCTCAGTGATACATTTTGGGATAGTACCTAAAGTTTAAAGCAGAAATTGGGGCACTTTTGAAATTTTCATTTTTGACCAAAATCGACAGGTCCTGGGCTTAGGGAATTTCTCATATGCCACAAAACGGTTGAAGCTCCTGTTCAAAAATGATGCTCCGAAATCAACTTCTGTCACCTCAGTGATACATTTTGGGATAGTACCTAAAGTTTAAAGCAGAAATTGGGACACTTTTGAAATTTTCATTTTTGACCAAAATCGACAGGTCCGGGGCTTAGGGAATTTCTCATATGCCACAAAACGGTTGAAGCTCCTGTTCAAAAATGATGCTCCAAAATCAACTTCTGTCACCTCAGTGATACATTTTGGGATAGTACCTAAAGTTTAAAGCAGAAACTGGGGCACTTTTGAAATTTTCATTTTTGACCAAAATCGACAGGTCCGGGGCTTAGGGAATTTCTCATATGCCACAAAACGATTGAAGCTCCTGTTCAAAAATGATGCTCCGAAATCAACTTCTGTCACCTCAGTGATACATTTTGGGATAGTACCTAAAGTTTAAAGCAGAAACTGGGGCACTTTTGAAATTTTCATTTTTGACCAAAATCGACAGGTCCGGGGCTTAGGGAATTTCTCATATGCCACAAAACGGTTGAAGCTCCTGTTCAAAAATGATGCTCCGAAATCAACTTCTATCACCTCAGTGATACATTTTGGGATAGTACCTAAAGTTTAAAGCAGAAATTGGGGCACTTTTGAAATTTTCATTTTTGACCAAAATCGACAGGTCCGGGGCTTAGGGAATTTCTCATATGCCACAAAACGGTTGAAGCTCCTGTTCAAAAATGATGCTCCGAAATCAACTTCTGTCACCTCAGTGATACATTTTGGGATAGTACCTAAAGTTTAAAGCAGAAACTGGGGCACTTTTGAAATTTTCATTTTTGACCAAAATCGACAGGTCCGGGGCTTAGGGAATTTCTCATATGCCACAAAACGATTGAAGCTCCTGTTCAAAAATGATGCTCCGAAATCAACTTCTGTCACCTCAGTGATACATTTTGGGATAGTACCTAAAGTTTAAAGCAGAAACTGGGGCACTTTTGAAATTTTCATTTTTGACCAAAATCGACAGGTCCGGGGCTTAGGGAATTTCTCATATGCCACAAAACGGTTGAAGCTCCTGTTCAAAAATGATGCTCCGAAATCAACTTCTATCACCTCAGTGATACATTTTGGGATAGTACCTAAAGTTTAAAGCAGAAATTGGGGCACTTTTGAAATTTTCATTTTTGACCAAAATCGACAGGTCCGGGGCTTAGGGAATTTCTCATATGCCACAAAACGGTTGAAGCTCCTGTTCAAAAATGATGCTCCGAAATCAACTTCTGTCACCTCAGTGATACATTTTGGGATAGTACCTAAAGTTTAAAGCAGAAATTGGGGCACTTTTGAAATTTTCATTTTTGACCAAAATCGACAGGTCCGGGGCTTAGGGAATTTCTCATATGCCACAAAACGGTTGAAGCTCCTGTTCAAAAATGATGCTCCGAAATCAACTACTGTCACCTCAGTGATACATTTTGGGATAGTACCTAAAGTTTAAAGCAGAAATTGGGGCACTTTTGAAATTTTCATTTTTGACCAAAATCGACAGGTCTGGGGCTTAGGGAATTTCTCATATGCCACAAAACGGTTGAAGCTCCTGTTCAAAAATGATGCTCCGAAATCAACTTCTGTCACCTCAGTGATATATTTTGGGATAGTACCTAAAGTTTAAAGCAGAAATTGGGGCACTTTTGAAATTTTCATTTTTGACCAAAATCGACAGGTCCGGGGCTTAGGGAATTTCTCATATGCCACAAAACGGTTGAAGCTCCTGTTCAAAAATGATGCTCCAAAATCAACTTCTGTCACCTCAGTGATACATTTTGGGATAGTACCTAAAGTTTAAAGCAGAAACTGGGGCACTTTTGAAATTTTCATTTTTGACCAAAATCGACAGGTCCGGTGCTTAGGGAATTTCTCATATGCCACAAAACGGTTGAAGCTCCTGTTCAAAAATGATGCTCCGAAATCAACTTCTGTCACCTCAGTGATACATTTTGGGATAGTACCTAAAGTTTAAAGCAGAAATTGGGGCACTTTTGAAATTTTCATTTTTGACCAAAATCGACAGGTCCGGGGCTTAGGGAATTTCTCATATGACACAAAACGGTTAAAGCTCCTGTTCAAAAATGATGCTCCGAAATCAACTTCTGTCACCTCAGTGATACATTTTGGGATAGTACCTAAAGTTTAAAGCAGAAATTGGGGCACTTTTGAAATTTTCATTTTTGACCAAAATCGACAGGTCCTGGGCTTAGGGAATTTCTCATATGCCACAAAACGGTTGAAGCTCCTGTTCAAAAATGATGCTCCGAAATCAACTTCTGTCACCTCAGTGATACATTTTGGGATAGTACCTAAAGTTTAAAGCAGAAATTGGGGCACTTTTGAAATTTTCATTTTTGACCAAAATCGACAGGTCCGGGGCTTAGGGAATTTCTCATATGCCACAAAACGGTTGAAGCTCCTGTTCAAAAATGATGCTCCAAAATCAACTTCTGTCACCTCAGTGATACATTTTGGGATAGTACCTAAAGTTTAAAGCAGAAACTGGGGCACTTTTGAAATTTTCATTTTTGACCAAAATCGACAGGTCCGGTGCTTAGGGAATTTCTCATATGCCACAAAACGGTTGAAGCTCCTGTTCAAAAATGATGCTCCGAAATCAACTTCTGTCACCTCAGTGATACATTTTGGGATAGTACCTAAAGTTTAAAGCAGAAATTGGGGCACTTTTGAAATTTTCATTTTTGACCAAAATCGACAGGTCCGGGGCTTAGGGAATTTCTCATATGCCACAAAACGGTTGAAGCTCCTGTTCAAAAATGATGCTCCGAAATCAACTTCTGTCACCTCAGTGATACATTTTGGGATAGTACCTAAAGTTTAAAGCAGAAACTGGGGCACTTTTGAAATTTTCATTTTTGACCAAAATCGACAGGTCCGGTGCTTAGGGAATTTCTCATATGCCACAAAACGGTTGAAGCTCCTGTTCAAAAATGATGCTCCGAAATCAACTTCTGTCACCTCAGTGATACATTTTGGGATAGTACCTAAAGTTTAAAGCAGAAATTGGGGCACTTTTGAAATTTTCATTTTTGACCAAAATCGACAGGTCCGGGGCTTAGGGAATTTCTCATATGCCACAAAACGGTTGAAGCTCCTGTTCAAAAATGATGCTCCGAAATCAACTTCTGTCACCTCAGTGATATATTTTGGGATAGTACCTAAAGTTTAAAGCAGAAATTGGGGCACTTTTGAAATTTTCATTTTTGACCAAAATCGACAGGTCCGGGGCTTAGGGAATTTCTCATATGCCACAAAACGGTTGAAGCTCCTGTTCAAAAATGATGCTCCAAAATCAACTTCTGTCACCTCAGTGATACATTTTGGGATAGTACCTAAAGTTTAAAGCAGAAACTGGGGCACTTTTGAAATTTTCATTTTTGACCAAAATCGACAGGTCCGGTGCTTAGGGAATTTCTCATATGCCACAAAACGGTTGAAGCTCCTGTTCAAAAATGATGCTCCGAAATCAACTTCTGTCACCTCAGTGATACATTTTGGGATAGTACCTAAAGTTTAAAGCAGAAATTGGGGCACTTTTGAAATTTTCATTTTTGACCAAAATCGACAGGTCCGGGGCTTAGGGAATTTCTCATATGACACAAAACGGTTGAAGCTCCTGTTCAAAAATGATGCTCCGAAATCAACTTCTGTCACCTCAGTGATACATTTTGGGATAGTACCTAAAGTTTAAAGCAGAAATTGGGGCACTTTTGAAATTTTCATTTTTGACCAAAATCGACAGGTCCGGGGCTTAGGGAATTTCTCATATGCCACAAAACGGTTGAAGCTCCTGTTCAAAAATGATGCTCCAAAATCAACTTCTGTCACCTCAGTGATACATTTTGGGATAGTACCTAAAGTTTAAAGCAGAAACTGGGGCACTTTTGAAATTTTCATTTTTGACCAAAATCGACAGGTCCGGTGCTTAGGGAATTTCTCATATGCCACAAAACGGTTGAAGCTCCTGTTCAAAAATGATGCTCCGAAATCAACTTCTGTCACCTCAGTGATACATTTTGGGATAGTACCTAAAGTTTAAAGCAGAAATTGGGGCACTTTTGAAATTTTCATTTTTGACCAAAATCGACAGGTCCGGGGCTTAGGGAATTTCTCATATGACACAAAACGGTTAAAGCTCCTGTTCAAAAATGATGCTCCGAAATCAACTACTGTCACCTCAGTGATACATTTTGGGATAGTACCTAAAGTTTAAAGCAGAAATTGGGGCACTTTTGAAATTTTCATTTTTGACCAAAATCGACAGGTCTGGGGCTTAGGGAATTTCTCATATGCCACAAAACAGTTGAAGCTCCTGTTCAAAAATGATGCTCCGAAATCAACTTCTGTCACCTCAGTGATACATTTTGGGATAGTACCTAAAGTTTAAAGCAGAAATTGGGGCACTTTTGAAATTTTCATTTTTGACCAAAATCGACAGGTCCGGTGCTTAGGGAATTTCTCATATGCCACAAAACGGTTGAAGCTCCTGTTCAAAAATGATGCTCCGAAATCAACTTCTGTCACCTCAGTGATACATTTTGGGATAGTACCTAAAGTTTAAAGCAGAAATTGGGGCACTTTTGAAATTTTCATTTTTGACCAAAATCGACAGGTCCGGGGCTTAGGGAATTTCTCATATGACACAAAACGGTTAAAGCTCCTGTTCAAAAATGATGCTCCGAAATCAACTTCTGTCACCTCAGTGATACATTTTGGGATAGTACCTAAAGTTTAAAGCAGAAATTGGGGCACTTTTGAAATTTTCATTTTTGACCAAAATCGACAGGTCCTGGGCTTAGGGAATTTCTCATATGCCACAAAACGGTTGAAGCTCCTGTTCAAAAATGATGCTCCGAAATCAACTTCTGTCACCTCAGTGATACATTTTGGGATAGTACCTAAAGTTTAAAGCAGAAATTGGGGCACTTTTGAAATTTTCATTTTTGACCAAAATCGACAGGTCCGGGGCTTAGGGAATTTCTCATATGCCACAAAACGGTTGAAGCTCCTGTTCAAAAATGATGCTCCAAAATCAACTTCTGTCACCTCAGTGATACATTTTGGGATAGTACCTAAAGTTTAAAGCAGAAACTGGGGCACTTTTGAAATTTTCATTTTTGACCAAAATCGACAGGTCCGGTGCTTAGGGAATTTCTCATATGCCACAAAACGGTTGAAGCTCCTGTTCAAAAATGATGCTCCGAAATCAACTTCTGTCACCTCAGTGATACATTTTGGGATAGTACCTAAAGTTTAAAGCAGAAATTGGGGCACTTTTGAAATTTTCATTTTTGACCAAAATCGACAGGTCCGGGGCTTAGGGAATTTCTCATATGCCACAAAACGGTTGAAGCTCCTGTTCAAAAATGATGCTCCGAAATCAACTTCTGTCACCTCAGTGATACATTTTGGGATAGTACCTAAAGTTTAAAGCAGAAATTGGGGCACTTTTGAAATTTTCATTTTTGACCAAAATCGACAGGTCCGGGGCTTAGGGAATTTCTCATATGCCACAAAACGGTTGAAGCTCCTGTTCAAAAATGATGCTCCGAAATCAACTTCTGTCACCTCAGTGATATATTTTGGGATAGTACCTAAAGTTTAAAGCAGAAATTGGGGCACTTTTGAAATTTTCATTTTTGACCAAAATCGACAGGTCCGGGGCTTAGGGAATTTCTCATATGCCACAAAACGGTTGAAGCTCCTGTTCAAAAATGATGCTCCAAAATCAACTTCTGTCACCTCAGTGATACATTTTGGGATAGTACCTAAAGTTTAAAGCAGAAACTGGGGCACTTTTGAAATTTTCATTTTTGACCAAAATCGACAGGTCCGGTGCTTAGGGAATTTCTCATATGCCACAAAACGGTTGAAGCTCCTGTTCAAAAATGATGCTCCGAAATCAACTTCTGTCACCTCAGTGATATATTTTGGGATAGTACCTAAAGTTTAAAGCAGAAATTGGGGCACTTTTGAAATTTTCATTTTTGACCAAAATCGACAGGTCCGGGGCTTAGGGAATTTCTCATATGCCACAAAACGGTTGAAGCTCCTGTTCAAAAATGATGCTCCAAAATCAACTTCTGTCACCTCAGTGATACATTTTGGGATAGTACCTAAAGTTTAAAGCAGAAACTGGGGCACTTTTGAAATTTTCATTTTTGACCAAAATCGACAGGTCCGGTGCTTAGGGAATTTCTCATATGCCACAAAACGGTTGAAGCTCCTGTTCAAAAATGATGCTCCAAAATCAACTTCTGTCACCTCAGTGATACATTTTGGGATAGTACCTAAAGTTTAAAGCAGAAACTGGGGCACTTTTGAAATTTTCATTTTTGACCAAAATCGACAGGTCCGGTGCTTAGGGAATTTCTCATATGCCACAAAACGGTTGAAGCTCCTGTTCAAAAATGATGCTCCGAAATCAACTTCTGTCACCTCAGTGATACATTTTGGGATAGTACCTAAAGTTTAAAGCAGAAATTGGGGCACTTTTGAAATTTTCATTTTTGACCAAAATCGACAGGTCCGGGGCTTAGGGAATTTCTCATATGCCACAAAACGGTTGAAGCTCCTGTTCAAAAATGATGCTCCGAAATCAACTTCTGTCACCTCAGTGATACATTTTGGGATAGTACCTAAAGTTTAAAGCAGAAATTGGGGCACTTTTGAAATTTTCATTTTTGACCAAAATCGACAGGTCCGGGGCTTAGGGAATTTCTCATATGCCACAAAACGGTTGAAGCTCCTGTTCAAAAATGATGCTCCGAAATCAACTTCTGTCACCTCAGTGATATATTTTGGGATAGTACCTAAAGTTTAAAGCAGAAATTGGGGCACTTTTGAAATTTTCATTTTTGACCAAAATCGACAGGTCCGGGGCTTAGGGAATTTCTCATATGCCACAAAACGGTTGAAGCTCCTGTTCAAAAATGATGCTCCAAAATCAACTTCTGTCACCTCAGTGATACATTTTGGGATAGTACCTAAAGTTTAAAGCAGAAACTGGGGCACTTTTGAAATTTTCATTTTTGACCAAAATCGACAGGTCCGGTGCTTAGGGAATTTCTCATATGCCACAAAACGGTTGAAGCTCCTGTTCAAAAATGATGCTCCGAAATCAACTTCTGTCACCTCAGTGATACATTTTGGGATAGTACCTAAAGTTTAAAGCAGAAATTGGGGCACTTTTGAAATTTTCATTTTTGACCAAAATCGACAGGTCCGGGGCTTAGGGAATTTCTCATATGACACAAAACGGTTGAAGCTCCTGTTCAAAAATGATGCTCCGAAATCAACTTCTGTCACCTCAGTGATACATTTTGGGATAGTACCTAAAGTTTAAAGCAGAAATTGGGGCACTTTTGAAATTTTCATTTTTGACCAAAATCGACAGGTCCGGGGCTTAGGGAATTTCTCATATGCCACAAAACGGTTGAAGCTCCTGTTCAAAAATGATGCTCCAAAATCAACTTCTGTCACCTCAGTGATACATTTTGGGATAGTACCTAAAGTTTAAAGCAGAAACTGGGGCACTTTTGAAATTTTCATTTTTGACCAAAATCGACAGGTCCGGTGCTTAGGGAATTTCTCATATGCCACAAAACGGTTGAAGCTCCTGTTCAAAAATGATGCTCCGAAATCAACTTCTGTCACCTCAGTGATACATTTTGGGATAGTACCTAAAGTTTAAAGCAGAAATTGGGGCACTTTTGAAATTTTCATTTTTGACCAAAATCGACAGGTCCGGGGCTTAGGGAATTTCTCATATGACACAAAACGGTTAAAGCTCCTGTTCAAAAATGATGCTCCGAAATCAACTACTGTCACCTCAGTGATACATTTTGGGATAGTACCTAAAGTTTAAAGCAGAAATTGGGGCACTTTTGAAATTTTCATTTTTGACCAAAATCGACAGGTCTGGGGCTTAGGGAATTTCTCATATGCCACAAAACAGTTGAAGCTCCTGTTCAAAAATGATGCTCCGAAATCAACTTCTGTCACCTCAGTGATACATTTTGGGATAGTACCTAAAGTTTAAAGCAGAAATTGGGGCACTTTTGAAATTTTCATTTTTGACCAAAATCGACAGGTCCGGGGCTTAGGGAATTTCTCATATGCCACAAAACGGTTGAAGCTCCTGTTCAAAAATGATGCTCCGAAATCAACTTCTGTCACCTCAGTGATACATTTTGGGATAGTACCTAAAGTTTAAAGCAGAAATTGGGGCACTTTTGAAATTTTCATTTTTGACCAAAATCGACAGGTCCGGGGCTTAGGGAATTTCTCATATGCCACAAAACGGTTGAAGCTCCTGTTCAAAAATGATGCTCCGAAATCAACTTCTGTCACCTCAGTGATACATTTTGGGATAGTACCTAAAGTTTAAAGCAGAAATTGGGGCACTTTTGAAATTTTCATTTTTGACCAAAATCGACAGGTCCGGGGCTTAGGGAATTTCTCATATGCCACAAAACGGTTGAAGCTCCTGTTCAAAAATGATGCTCCGAAATCAACTACTGTCACCTCAGTGATACATTTTGGGATAGTACCTAAAGTTTAAAGCAGAAATTGGGGCACTTTTGAAATTTTCATTTTTGACCAAAATCGACAGGTCTGGGGCTTAGGGAATTTCTCATATGCCACAAAACAGTTGAAGCTCCTGTTCAAAAATGATGCTCCGAAATCAACTTCTGTCACCTCAGTGATACATTTTGGGATAGTACCTAAAGTTTAAAGCAGAAATTGGGGCACTTTTGAAATTTTCATTTTTGACCAAAATCGACAGGTCCGGGGCTTAGGGAATTTCTCATATGCCACAAAACGGTTGAAGCTCCTGTTCAAAAATGATGCTCCGAAATCAACTTCTGTCACCTCAGTGATACATTTTGGGATAGTACCTAAAGTTTAAAGCAGAAATTGGGGCACTTTTGAAATTTTCATTTTTGACCAAAATCGACAGGTCCGGGGCTTAGGGAATTTCTCATATGCCACAAAACGGTTGAAGCTCCTGTTCAAAAATGATGCTCCGAAATCAACTTCTGTCACCTCAGTGATACATTTTGGGATAGTACCTAAAGTTTAAAGCAGAAATTGGGGCACTTTTGAAATTTTCATTTTTGACCAAAATCGACAGGTCCGGGGCTTAGGGAATTTCTCATATGCCACAAAACGGTTGAAGCTCCTGTTCAAAAATGATGCTCCGAAATCAACTACTGTCACCTCAGTGATACATTTTGGGATAGTACCTAAAGTTTAAAGCAGAAATTGGGGCACTTTTGAAATTTTCATTTTTGACCAAAATCGACAGGTCTGGGGCTTAGGGAATTTCTCATATGCCACAAAACAGTTGAAGCTCCTGTTCAAAAATGATGCTCCGAAATCAACTTCTGTCACCTCAGTGATACATTTTGGGATAGTACCTAAAGTTTAAAGCAGAAATTGGGGCACTTTTGAAATTTTCATTTTTGACCAAAATCGACAGGTCCGGGGCTTAGGGAATTTCTCATATGCCACAAAACGGTTGAAGCTCCTGTTCAAAAATGATGCTCCGAAATCAACTTCTGTCACCTCAGTGATACATTTTGGGATAGTACCTAAAGTTTAAAGCAGAAATTGGGGCACTTTTGAAATTTTCATTTTTGACCAAAATCGACAGGTTCGGGGCTTAGGGAATTTCTCATATGCCACAAAACGGTTGAAGCTCCTGTTCAAAAATGATGCTCCGAAATCAACTTCTGTCACCTCAGTGATATATTTTGGGATAGTACCTAAAGTTTAAAGCAGAAATTGGGGCACTTTTGAAATTTTCATTTTTGACCAAAATCGACAGGTCCGGGGCTTAGGGAATTTCTCATATGCCACAAAACGGTTGAAGCTCCTGTTCAAAAATGATGCTCCAAAATCAACTTCTGTCACCTCAGTGATACATTTTGGGATAGTACCTAAAGTTTAAAGCAGAAACTGGGGCACTTTTGAAATTTTCATTTTTGACCAAAATCGACAGGTCCGGTGCTTAGGGAATTTCTCATATGCCACAAAACGGTTGAAGCTCCTGTTCAAAAATGATGCTCCGAAATCAACTTCTGTCACCTCAGTGATACATTTTGGGATAGTACCTAAAGTTTAAAGCAGAAATTGGGGCACTTTTGAAATTTTCATTTTTGACCAAAATCGACAGGTCCGGGGCTTAGGGAATTTCTCATATGACACAAAACGGTTAAAGCTCCTGTTCAAAAATGATGCTCCGAAATCAACTTCTGTCACCTCAGTGATACATTTTGGGATAGTACCTAAAGTTTAAAGCAGAAATTGGGGCACTTTTGAAATTTTCATTTTTGACCAAAATCGACAGGTCCTGGGCTTAGGGAATTTCTCATATGCCACAAAACGGTTGAAGCTCCTGTTCAAAAATGATGCTCCGAAATCAACTTCTGTCACCTCAGTGATACATTTTGGGATAGTACCTAAAGTTTAAAGCAGAAATTGGGGCACTTTTGAAATTTTCATTTTTGACCAAAATCGACAGGTCCGGGGCTTAGGGAATTTCTCATATGCCACAAAACGGTTGAAGCTCCTGTTCAAAAATGATGCTCCAAAATCAACTTCTGTCACCTCAGTGATACATTTTGGGATAGTACCTAAAGTTTAAAGCAGAAACTGGGGCACTTTTGAAATTTTCATTTTTGACCAAAATCGACAGGTCCGGGGCTTAGGGAATTTCTCATATGCCACAAAACGATTGAAGCTCCTGTTCAAAAATGATGCTCCGAAATCAACTTCTGTCACCTCAGTGATACATTTTGGGATAGTACCTAAAGTTTAAAGCAGAAACTGGGGCACTTTTGAAATTTTCATTTTTGACCAAAATCGACAGGTCCGGGGCTTAGGGAATTTCTCATATGCCACAAAACGGTTGAAGCTCCTGTTCAAAAATGATGCTCCGAAATCAACTTCTATCACCTCAGTGATACATTTTGGGATAGTACCTAAAGTTTAAAGCAGAAATTGGGGCACTTTTGAAATTTTCATTTTTGACCAAAATCGACAGGTCCGGGGCTTAGGGAATTTCTCATATGCCACAAAACGGTTGAAGCTCCTGTTCAAAAATGATGCTCCGAAATCAACTTCTGTCACCTCAGTGATACATTTTGGGATAGTACCTAAAGTTTAAAGCAGAAACTGGGGCACTTTTGAAATTTTCATTTTTGACCAAAATCGACAGGTCCGGGGCTTAGGGAATTTCTCATATGCCACAAAACGATTGAAGCTCCTGTTCAAAAATGATGCTCCGAAATCAACTTCTGTCACCTCAGTGATACATTTTGGGATAGTACCTAAAGTTTAAAGCAGAAACTGGGGCACTTTTGAAATTTTCATTTTTGACCAAAATCGACAGGTCCGGGGCTTAGGGAATTTCTCATATGCCACAAAACGGTTGAAGCTCCTGTTCAAAAATGATGCTCCGAAATCAACTTCTATCACCTCAGTGATACATTTTGGGATAGTACCTAAAGTTTAAAGCAGAAATTGGGGCACTTTTGAAATTTTCATTTTTGACCAAAATCGACAGGTCCGGGGCTTAGGGAATTTCTCATATGCCACAAAACGGTTGAAGCTCCTGTTCAAAAATGATGCTCCGAAATCAACTTCTGTCACCTCAGTGATACATTTTGGGATAGTACCTAAAGTTTAAAGCAGAAATTGGGGCACTTTTGAAATTTTCATTTTTGACCAAAATCGACAGGTCCGGGGCTTAGGGAATTTCTCATATGCCACAAAACGGTTGAAGCTCCTGTTCAAAAATGATGCTCCGAAATCAACTACTGTCACCTCAGTGATACATTTTGGGATAGTACCTAAAGTTTAAAGCAGAAATTGGGGCACTTTTGAAATTTTCATTTTTGACCAAAATCGACAGGTCTGGGGCTTAGGGAATTTCTCATATGCCACAAAACGGTTGAAGCTCCTGTTCAAAAATGATGCTCCGAAATCAACTACTGTCACCTCAGTGATACATTTTGGGATAGTACCTAAAGTTTAAAGCAGAAATTGGGGCACTTTTGAAATTTTCATTTTTGACCAAAATCGACAGGTCCGGGGCTTAGGGAATTTCTCATATGCCACAAAACGGTTGAAGCTCCTGTTCAAAAATGATGCTCCAAAATCAACTTCTGTCACCTCAGTGATACATTTTGGGATAGTACCTAAAGTTTAAAGCAGAAACTGGGGCACTTTTGAAATTTTCATTTTTGACCAAAATCGACAGGTCCGGTGCTTAGGGAATTTCTCATATGCCACAAAACGGTTGAAGCTCCTGTTCAAAAATGATGCTCCGAAATCAACTTCTGTCACCTCAGTGATACATTTTGGGATAGTACCTAAAGTTTAAAGCAGAAATTGGGGCACTTTTGAAATTTTCATTTTTGACCAAAATCGACAGGTCCGGGGCTTAGGGAATTTCTCATATGACACAAAACGGTTGAAGCTCCTGTTCAAAAATGATGCTCCGAAATCAACTTCTGTCACCTCAGTGATACATTTTGGGATAGTACCTAAAGTTTAAAGCAGAAATTGGGGCACTTTTGAAATTTTCATTTTTGACCAAAATCGACAGGTCCGGGGCTTAGGGAATTTCTCATATGCCACAAAACGGTTGAAGCTCCTGTTCAAAAATGATGCTCCAAAATCAACTTCTGTCACCTCAGTGATACATTTTGGGATAGTACCTAAAGTTTAAAGCAGAAACTGGGGCACTTTTGAAATTTTCATTTTTGACCAAAATCGACAGGTCCGGTGCTTAGGGAATTTCTCATATGCCACAAAACGGTTGAAGCTCCTGTTCAAAAATGATGCTCCGAAATCAACTTCTGTCACCTCAGTGATACATTTTGGGATAGTACCTAAAGTTTAAAGCAGAAATTGGGGCACTTTTGAAATTTTCATTTTTGACCAAAATCGACAGGTCCGGGGCTTAGGGAATTTCTCATATGACACAAAACGGTTAAAGCTCCTGTTCAAAAATGATGCTCCGAAATCAACTACTGTCACCTCAGTGATACATTTTGGGATAGTACCTAAAGTTTAAAGCAGAAATTGGGGCACTTTTGAAATTTTCATTTTTGACCAAAATCGACAGGTCTGGGGCTTAGGGAATTTCTCATATGCCACAAAACAGTTGAAGCTCCTGTTCAAAAATGATGCTCCGAAATCAACTTCTGTCACCTCAGTGATACATTTTGGGATAGTACCTAAAGTTTAAAGCAGAAATTGGGGCACTTTTGAAATTTTCATTTTTGACCAAAATCGACAGGTCCGGGGCTTAGGGAATTTCTCATATGCCACAAAACGGTTGAAGCTCCTGTTCAAAAATGATGCTCCGAAATCAACTTCTGTCACCTCAGTGATACATTTTGGGATAGTACCTAAAGTTTAAAGCAGAAATTGGGGCACTTTTGAAATTTTCATTTTTGACCAAAATCGACAGGTTCGGGGCTTAGGGAATTTCTCATATGCCACAAAACGGTTGAAGCTCCTGTTCAAAAATGATGCTCCGAAATCAACTTCTGTCACCTCAGTGATATATTTTGGGATAGTACCTAAAGTTTAAAGCAGAAATTGGGGCACTTTTGAAATTTTCATTTTTGACCAAAATCGACAGGTCCGGGGCTTAGGGAATTTCTCATATGCCACAAAACGGTTGAAGCTCCTGTTCAAAAATGATGCTCCAAAATCAACTTCTGTCACCTCAGTGATACATTTTGGGATAGTACCTAAAGTTTAAAGCAGAAACTGGGGCACTTTTGAAATTTTCATTTTTGACCAAAATCGACAGGTCCGGTGCTTAGGGAATTTCTCATATGCCACAAAACGGTTGAAGCTCCTGTTCAAAAATGATGCTCCGAAATCAACTTCTGTCACCTCAGTGATACATTTTGGGATAGTACCTAAAGTTTAAAGCAGAAATTGGGGCACTTTTGAAATTTTCATTTTTGACCAAAATCGACAGGTCCGGGGCTTAGGGAATTTCTCATATGACACAAAACGGTTAAAGCTCCTGTTCAAAAATGATGCTCCGAAATCAACTTCTGTCACCTCAGTGATACATTTTGGGATAGTACCTAAAGTTTAAAGCAGAAATTGGGGCACTTTTGAAATTTTCATTTTTGACCAAAATCGACAGGTCCTGGGCTTAGGGAATTTCTCATATGCCACAAAACGGTTGAAGCTCCTGTTCAAAAATGATGCTCCGAAATCAACTTCTGTCACCTCAGTGATACATTTTGGGATAGTACCTAAAGTTTAAAGCAGAAATTGGGGCACTTTTGAAATTTTCATTTTTGACCAAAATCGACAGGTCCGGGGCTTAGGGAATTTCTCATATGCCACAAAACGGTTGAAGCTCCTGTTCAAAAATGATGCTCCAAAATCAACTTCTGTCACCTCAGTGATACATTTTGGGATAGTACCTAAAGTTTAAAGCAGAAACTGGGGCACTTTTGAAATTTTCATTTTTGACCAAAATCGACAGGTCCGGGGCTTAGGGAATTTCTCATATGACACAAAACGGTTGAAGCTCCTGTTCAAAAATGATGCTCCGAAATCAACTTCTGTCACCTCAGTGATACATTTTGGGATAGTACCTAAAGTTTAAAGCAGAAATTGGGGCACTTTTGAAATTTTCATTTTTGACCAAAATCGACAGGTCCGGGGCTTAGGGAATTTCTCATATGCCACAAAACGGTTGAAGCTCCTGTTCAAAAATGATGCTCCAAAATCAACTTCTGTCACCTCAGTGATACATTTTGGGATAGTACCTAAAGTTTAAAGCAGAAACTGGGGCACTTTTGAAATTTTCATTTTTGACCAAAATCGACAGGTCCGGTGCTTAGGGAATTTCTCATATGCCACAAAACGGTTGAAGCTCCTGTTCAAAAATGATGCTCCGAAATCAACTTCTGTCACCTCAGTGATACATTTTGGGATAGTACCTAAAGTTTAAAGCAGAAATTGGGGCACTTTTGAAATTTTCATTTTTGACCAAAATCGACAGGTCCGGGGCTTAGGGAATTTCTCATATGACACAAAACGGTTAAAGCTCCTGTTCAAAAATGATGCTCCGAAATCAACTACTGTCACCTCAGTGATACATTTTGGGATAGTACCTAAAGTTTAAAGCAGAAATTGGGGCACTTTTGAAATTTTCATTTTGACCAAAATCGACAGGTCTGGGGCTTAGGGAATTTCTCATATGCCACAAAACAGTTGAAGCTCCTGTTCAAAAATGATGCTCCGAAATCAACTTCTGTCACCTCAGTGATACATTTTGGGATAGTACCTAAAGTTTAAAGCAGAAATTGGGGCACTTTTGAAATTTTCATTTTTGACCAAAATCGACAGGTCCGGGGCTTAGGGAATTTCTCATATGCCACAAAACGGTTGAAGCTCCTGTTCAAAAATGATGCTCCGAAATCAACTTCTGTCACCTCAGTGATACATTTTGGGATAGTACCTAAAGTTTAAAGCAGAAATTGGGGCACTTTTGAAATTTTCATTTTTGACCAAAATCGACAGGTTCGGGGCTTAGGGAATTTCTCATATGCCACAAAACGGTTGAAGCTCCTGTTCAAAAATGATGCTCCAAAATCAACTTCTGTCACCTCAGTGATACATTTTGGGATAGTACCTAAAGTTTAAAGCAGAAATTGGGGCACTTTTGAAATTTTCATTTTTGACCAAAATCGACAGGTCTGGGGCTTAGGGAATTTCTCATATGCCACAAAACAGTTGAAGCTCCTGTTCAAAAATGATGCTCCGAAATCAACTTCTGTCACCTCAGTGATACATTTTGGGATAGTACCTAAAGTTTAAAGCAGAAATTGGGGCACTTTTGAAATTTTCATTTTTGACCAAAATCGACAGGTCCGGGGCTTAGGGAATTTCTCATATGCCACAAAACGGTTGAAGCTCCTGTTCAAAAATGATGCTCCGAAATCAACTTCTGTCACCTCAGTGATACATTTTGGGATAGTACCTAAAGTTTAAAGCAGAAATTGGGGCACTTTTGAAATTTTCATTTTTGACCAAAATCGACAGGTCCGGGGCTTAGGGAATTTCTCATATGCCACAAAACGGTTGAAGCTCCTGTTCAAAAATGATGCTCCGAAATCAACTTCTGTCACCTCAGTGATATATTTTGGGATAGTACCTAAAGTTTAAAGCAGAAATTGGGGCACTTTTGAAATTTTCATTTTTGACCAAAATCGACAGGTCCGGGCTTAGGGAATTTCTCATATGCCACAAAACGGTTGAAGCTCCTGTTCAAAAATGATGCTCCAAAATCAACTTCTGTCACCTCAGTGATACATTTTGGGATAGTACCTAAAGTTTAAAGCAGAAACTGGGGCACTTTTGAAATTTTCATTTTTGACCAAAATCGACAGGTCCGGTGCTTAGGGAATTTCTCATTATGCCACAAAACGGTTGAAGCTCCTGTTCAAAAATGATGCTCCGAAATCAACTTCTGTCACCTCAGTGATACATTTTGGGATAGTACCTAAAGTTTAAAGCAGAAATTGGGGCACTTTTGAAATTTTCATTTTTGACCAAAATCGACAGGTCCGGGGCTTAGGGAATTTCTCATATGACACAAAACGGTTAAAGCTCCTGTTCAAAAATGATGCTCCGAAATCAACTTCTGTCACCTCAGTGATACATTTTGGGATAGTACCTAAAGTTTAAAGCAGAAATTGGGGCACTTTGAAATTTTCATTTTTGACCAAAATCGACAGGTCCTGGGCTTAGGGAATTTCTCATATGCCACAAAACGGTTGAAGCTCCTGTTCAAAAATGATGCTCCGAAATCAACTTCTGTCACCTCAGTGATACATTTTGGGATAGTACCTAAAGTTTAAAGCAGAAACTGGGGCACTTTTGAAATTTTCATTTTTGACCAAAATCGACAGGTCCGGGGCTTAGGGAATTTCTCATATGCCACAAAACGATTGAAGCTCCTGTTCAAAAATGATGCTCCGAAATCAACTTCTGTCACCTCAGTGATACATTTTGGGATAGTACCTAAAGTTTAAAGCAGAAACTGGGGCACTTTTGAAATTTTCATTTTTGACCAAAATCGACAGGTCCGGGGCTTAGGGAATTTCTCATATGCCACAAAACGGTTGAAGCTCCTGTTCAAAAATGATGCTCCGAAATCAACTTCTGTCACCTCAGTGATACATTTTGGGATAGTACCTAAAGTTTAAAGCAGAAATTGGGGCACTTTTGAAATTTTCATTTTTGACCAAAATCGACAGGTCCGGGGCTTAGGGAATTTCTCATATGCCACAAAACGGTTAAAGCTCCTGTTCAAAAATGATGCTCCGAAATCAACTTCTGTCACCTCAGTGATACATTTTGGGATAGTACCTAAAGTTTAAAGCAGAAATTGGGGCACTTTTGAAATTTTCATTTTTGACCAAAATCGACAGGTCCTGGGCTTAGGGAATTTCTCATATGCCACAAAACGGTTGAAGCTCCTGTTCAAAAATGATGCTCCGAAATCAACTTCTGTCACCTCAGTGATACATTTTGGGATAGTACCTAAAGTTTAAAGCAGAAACTGGGGCACTTTTGAAATTTTCATTTTTGACCAAAATCGACAGGTCCGGGGCTTAGGGAATTTCTCATATGCCACAAAACGATTGAAGCTCCTGTTCAAAAATGATGCTCCGAAATCAACTTCTGTCACCTCAGTGATACATTTTGGGATAGTACCTAAAGTTTAAAGCAGAAACTGGGGCACTTTTGAAATTTTCATTTTTGACCAAAATCGACAGGTCCGGGGCTTAGGGAATTTCTCATATGCCACAAAACGGTTGAAGCTCCTGTTCAAAAATGATGCTCCGAAATCAACTTCTGTCACCTCAGTGATACATTTTGGGATAGTACCTAAAGTTTAAAGCAGAAATTGGGGCACTTTTGAAATTTTCATTTTTGACCAAAATCGACAGGTCGGGGCTTAGGGAATTTCTCATATGCCACAAAACGGTTGAAGCTCCTGTTCAAAAATGATGCTCCGAAATCAACTACTGTCACCTCAGTGATACATTTTGGGATAGTACCTAAAGTTTAAAGCAGAAATTGGGGGCACTTTTGAAATTTTCATTTTTGACCAAAATCGGACAGGTCTGGGGCTTAGGGAATTTCTCATATGCCACAAAACAGTTGAAGCTCCTGTTCAAAAATGATGCTCCGAAATCAACTTCTGTCACCTCAGTGATACATTTTGGGATAGTACCTAAAGTTTAAAGCAGAAATTGGGGCACTTTTGAAATTTTCATTTTTGACCAAAATCGACAGGTCCGGGGCTTAGGGAATTTCTCATATGCCACAAAACGGTTGAAGCTCCTGTTCAAAAATGATGCTCCGAAATCAACTTCTGTCACCTCAGTGATACATTTTGGGATAGTACCTAAAGTTTAAAGCAGAAATTGGGGCACTTTTGAAATTTTCATTTTTGACCAAAATCGACAGGTTCGGGCTTAGGGAATTTCTCATATGCCACAAAACGGTTGAAGCTCCTGTTCAAAAATGATGCTCCGAAATCAACTTCTGTCACCTCAGTGATATATTTTGGGATAGTACCTAAAGTTTAAAGCAGAAATTGGGGCACTTTTGAAATTTTCATTTTTGACCAAAATCGACAGGTCCGGGGCTTAGGGAATTTCTCATATGCCACAAAACGGTTGAAGCTCCTGTTCAAAAATGATGCTCCAAAATCAACTTCTGTCACCTCAGTGATACATTTTGGGATAGTACCTAAAGTTTAAAGCAGAAACTGGGGCACTTTTGAATTTTCATTTTTGACCAAAATCGACAGGTCCGGTGCTTAGGGAATTTCTCATATGCCACAAAACGGTTGAAGCTCCTGTTCAAAAATGATGCTCCGAAATCAACTTCTGTCACCTCAGTGATACATTTTGGGATAGTACCTAAAGTTTAAAGCAGAAATTGGGGCACTTTTGAAATTTTCATTTTTGACCAAAATCGACAGGTCCGGGGCTTAGGGAATTTCTCATATGACACAAAACGGTTAAAGCTCCTGTTCAAAAATGATGCTCCGAAATCAACTTCTGTCACCTCAGTGATACATTTTGGGATAGTACCTAAAGTTTAAAGCAGAAATTGGGGCACTTTTGAAATTTTCATTTTTGACCAAAATCGACAGGTCCTGGGCTTAGGGAATTTCTCATATGCCACAAAACGGTTGAAGCTCCTGTTCAAAAATGATGCTCCGAAATCAACTTCTGTCACCTCAGTGATACATTTTGGGATAGTACCTAAAGTTTAAAGCAGAAACTGGGGCACTTTTGAAATTTTCATTTTTGACCAAAATCGACAGGTCCGGGGCTTAGGGAATTTCTCATATGCCACAAAACGATTGAAGCTCCTGTTCAAAAATGATGCTCCGAAATCAACTTCTGTCACCTCAGTGATACATTTTGGGATAGTACCTAAAGTTTAAAGCAGAAACTGGGGCACTTTTGAAATTTTCATTTTTGACCAAAATCGACAGGTCCGGGGCTTAGGAATTTCTCATATGCCACAAAACGGTTGAAGCTCCTGTTCAAAAATGATGCTCCGAAATCAACTTCTGTCACCTCAGTGATACATTTTGGGATAGTACCTAAAGTTTAAAGCAGAAATTGGGGCACTTTTGAAATTTTCATTTTTGACCAAAATCGACAGGTCCGGGGCTTAGGGAATTTCTCATATGCCACAAAACGGTTAAAGCTCCTGTTCAAAAATGATGCTCCGAAATCAACTTCTGTCACCTCAGTGATACATTTTGGGATAGTACCTAAAGTTTAAAGCAGAAATTGGGGCACTTTTGAAATTTTCATTTTTGACCAAAATCGACAGGTCCTGGGCTTAGGGAATTTCTCATATGCCACAAAACGGTTGAAGCTCCTGTTCAAAAATGATGCTCCGAAATCAACTTCTGTCACCTCAGTGATACATTTTGGGATAGTACCTAAAGTTTAAAGCAGAAACTGGGGCACTTTTGAAATTTTCATTTTTGACCAAAATCGACAGGTCCGGGGCTTAGGGAATTTCTCATATGCCACAAAACGATTGAAGCTCCTGTTCAAAAATGATGCTCCGAAATCAACTTCTGTCACCTCAGTGATACATTTTGGGATAGTACCTAAAGTTTAAAGCAGAAACTGGGGCACTTTTGAAATTTTCATTTTTGACCAAAATCGACAGGTCCGGGGCTTAGGGAATTTCTCATATGCCACAAAACGGTTGAAGCTCCTGTTCAAAAATGAT
>NW_026969433.1:0-40885 GCF_028390025.1 Pseudophryne corroboree
GCTTGATGATATTGATTTGTTTTATTCTGCTTATGTTTTTTGTTTATTATTGTTTATTTTATTTTATCTATTTTTTGATAATTATTGTTATTTTAGGCACTTTTGTTTGGTGCACTAGGGCCATATCTGGCCTTATTGTTGGGGGGTTAATTGAGCTAGTTTGGGGAGAAATTTGAAAATGTTTTACGAATGTGTTGACATTTACTTTCAGACTTCAGAAAAACTATATTTGTGGGTTGTTATTAGATAGCCTTCTGTCTGCCGGTCATGCTTAAACCTGTGTGTATATGGTGTGTATATGGTGTGGCGGGGCTATGTAAACTATAAATGTTATATAACATCACCCGGATTTCCCGGTATACACTGAAATGTCTGTAATTCTTCCATTTTGTTGACTATGTTAGAAAAGAAAAAGCACTTTCTGAACCTTGTAGTATAAAATTATAAGTGATGACTGTCACTGGCCTTAAAGAGGTTTTCAGACCATTCTACATTTAATGGGTGTAATTGTTCATATAAACCCCCCCCCCCCATTACTAACCTCTGGAAGTTCCAGGTTAAACGAAGCGTGATATCCGATGATCCATTCTGCAGCTCCTTCCTCATCTGCTCACGGCTCGGAGGACTGATCCCCCACACAGAGCCCGAGTTCCCCTCTATTCGCGCGGTCACAATGTCCTCATAACTGTACAGGGTAATGAACTGCATGGCAGTCTGAGGAGAGGGAGCAAGAGAACTCTTTACTTTTGTGAATCTCATCCAGCGGGCATGGATAGGAGGAGGGCCGGAGCAGTGAAATCAATATACATTTGATGCAACATATGTGATATATGAAATCATATGAAAGAATAAGACCATATGATTCTCTAAGTGGCGGCTGTAATACATGCTAAGAAAACAGCAAATAAGAAATGAAGACCGCACAGACAGCCAGCCTAAAATAGACTAAACACAATAAAACCTGATAAAGTACAAACACAAAAAAAGTCAGAGTTCATAAAAAACAAGGTTCTTTACGTCTGTCAAATGAAACCATAACACAAAAAACAGTGCATCCAAAAAATTCTTATGTGTTAGAAATACAAAGAAATTGCTGACTGCCTAATCGTATTTCCTGCCTGTGTCACTGATCTGTAATAGGTCTGATACCCCAGAATGGGGTTAAACAAACACATACGGCCGGATGTTTGTGTGGGAGACAAACATCCGACGGTACACGGCTGGTGTATGGACTGGGAGGCAAGGTGCATACATCTCTGCATAGATTTATTTCTGTGCACACAAAGCAGGAGCATATACGGCCCAGGTGCATTCATCTCAGCATTGGGCCCTTAACGCCAACAGAAAAGTGATTCAGAGAGAGGCCACTAAAATGGTGCAAGGGAGGCACAACAACACCTATCGGGTAAGACTGGAAGAGCTGAAGGTGTCCATCTGAAAGCAGAGAAGGGGCAGGCTGGATGTGAGAGGTGCAGACAGGGTTCATGCATTTGTCAGTTCTAGAAAGAGAGAATTTCTGACACATGGAGACACGCTGCTGAGATTGGAGCAAGGAAGACTGGAAGGCGACATAAGGAAGAGCTGCAGTGGCGACTGTAGGGGTCAGAGTGCTCCTCGCGAAGTGCAGGACTTGCTCAGCTGCGTTGCAACGTCATGATAACAAGTGTGCTGCACTTCTGGGCCACAACATCATGGAGGTTCCATGACAGAGCCCAGAGTCAGGAGCTTGGATTAAAAGGCAAGGCTGGAGTAATTTGTGAAGAGCCTTCCCCAGCATCTGGCAGCCGGTCTCTCCCAGAGTTTATCATTTTTACGTGGCAGAGCCAGACTCTGCCCCTCCCCCTCATGCCATCCAGGCTAACCAGGCTGATTCTGCGTTGGGGGTAAACCATGTAGGTGCGACAGATGGAAGATGTTGGGCGTGTCAAAGTGAAATCTCAATTGCAGTGTGAATAAAAAGTTGGGCAGCATTTATGGGCTACATGCACACGCAGCCAGTATTTATATGTTATTGCACCCCTTGTATTGTAGCATGGTTTGTTCCAGATGCAAAGTCTTGCTGTACGGCCATATCAGAATCAGCCCCAAAGTGTGACAGACCCACGTAGCTAAATGTAATAGGGACAGAGTTTGCCGGAGGTGCTGGATTTCGGCCAAGAATGCACATCTTTTTAAAGCGGCAATCATTTACAAAACAAAACCTGGTTGGTTTTGCTTTGTAAATGATTGCCACTTTAAAAAGACGAGTATTCTCGGCCAAAATCCAGCACCTCTGATCCTATTACATTTAGTTGTTGGAATCAACCCAGCAGCTGTTTGATGCTGTCAGAGTCTGTGCGTCAATCTTTATGGACTCTCCCTGTAACTCTAGTATGTGGAGATCTTTATTTTTACTGCAGACAAACTCAGTGCTCTTTGGGTTTCGACTACTTCTGTCTGCGCTGGATACTCACCGGCTGTCTCTCAAACTCATAGGTGAGCTCCTCGTATTCCTGCAGGGTGAAGGGCTGTATGGATTGCTGTTGAGCGCTCATGGTGAACAGGGGCTGGAAACCAGACACAAAATCCAGTTGATATGGAGAGAAAGAAATGATGCGGAACGCAGAAAACAACATTACCCGCTCCTCTCCAGCCTTCTCCTAGTTACACCTCCCCCCATTTGTACAAGTCCCAGCACTCATTGCTACTTACCTCGTACCCTCCAAGTTTTACTGTAACAGTCACATCAATTGGATGGTTGACCACTCCCACAACGGAGCGCACCAAAGACATGAAGAGCAGGGGGAACCAGATGATGCAGATCAGGAAGACGATGATCAGGCCGCCCATACCATACTTCACCATCTTCTTCTTCTTCTGCCCTTTGGGCTGCGGGTATTTCTGAGGAGGAAACAGGAGCGTTATACAGACATGACTTGTACGGCTCGTGTGTCCTGGCTGCATTAGATGATTTGCCCTGTTTCCCCATCTCCCCATTACTTTGTTGGCTCTCTGACCAGTTCTCACATATAGGATGACGTGTTATTGCATGTACACGGCTAACAGTACAGCTGCTCCACATCTGCATGAACATACCGCCATCACGGGGTAGACAAGCAGAAGGAAGCGCAGAACAATGCTTGGCGGGCGCTGCACTATACACCGGCCTTCCTACTACAGTATGCTCTGCACACTTGTCACCACATTGGGGTCTGCTTTGTATAAAAGGCACCGGAATGGAACTGGTTTTGTGCACTGGGCACCAATATAAAGCCTGACTTCTCTACTAGCCACCAATTGTCACCGTATGTTCTCATATATGATCATTTATGCATGTGTGTGAATGAGAGAGAAATTCTCGATGCATGGTATACTCTGAAATATATGGCAACGGTCCCACAGTGCTGATCACTCAAAGGAAAGCCAAGCATGAAGTAAAATCAGCTTAATGTTATAAACAAGAGGGTGTGGTGCAATTTGTCAACATTTAAAACGTCAATGTCGGCGTTCTGAAAGTAAACCTAACAAGGTATCAACAGATGCGCAGTAATTACAGAGAAATGTTATCTGACATGTATGATGATATGAGTGTAAGAGAAAATTATTAGATGCAACAAAAGAAATAGCAATTTATGCCTCAGGCCTGAGTGATGTCTCTAGATCCAGGGACTATGGCGGTTGCATCATCAGGTCTTAACGGAAAAGTAAAACCCACCTTCCCCTTTTCATCCCCACCCCCCAAAAAAACAACACAACAGCGAGGAGGGGGTGGGTTTTACCCGAACACCAGGTAGGCCACAGCTAAAGAACTACATGGAGAGAATAATGTGACGCACAGAAAATAAATCTATTGTATACTCCTACTGTATGTATACGTATGGCGCCTGGTGCTACATTTCCAGAGATACAGAGGACAACCACACTGTGATCCCCGCCGGTCGGCGATAGACCTACGCTAATGTACAGGCATTTCACATCTGACTCTATAGTATGGGCACCTCCCAATCTCTGCCCTTTATTTCACACCAACTATGAGGCCAAGTCTCTACTGCTGTGTCCTTGTGTATTTCCCAGGCAGATCTGTCTTGGAGCCAATATGTCGGTGGTGACTTCATAATAAATAAGGACTTCTAGAATCTGATTTGGATGGGATCTTGGGAAACGTTAGCAAGTTAGTAAAAGGGTTGTCAGCCTTGGCTCACGGCAGTATCACAGCTGATAACAGCAATGGGAAGCTGGTAATGCTGGCAAGACAAATAAAGGACTTAAATGGAGACAAGACCCACACAATCATTGTGATGCCATAGACAGGTGGCACTGGGCACTCTAAGTAGCAGAAAGGGTTACACCTCGCACTGCCTGCAGAAGCAGCATTACTAATAGCCATTCTCCCAGCCCAATGAGTAATCTAATGGAACACATCCCAGAGTCTCTCCTTACAGCCAATGAAGATTAGGAAAATTCACCCTAAGACTATTAATCACGTGATCAGGCCGCTTCAGTGTCCTGCTGAGCCACAGCAAGTGGGACTTATTCCTCAATTATGTGCCAGTATCAGGGCTGATTGGTGTACGCTGGCTGCAGTCTTGTGAATATTGCGTAAGCCCAGAATTAGGCTACCTCCATGTCAGGAAGGTAATAGGTGACCTAATACTACAATAGATACAAAATGCAAACACATTACCAGACAAATACATCATGGGACAGCAATAAAACTATGGCCCTGACAATGTGGGAAACACTGGAAGAAGTACACAATTACAGCAATACACAATGCATCATGATTACTGGACTACAAACACAGAAAGAAAGCCTTCCAATGAGAAGAAACCATACATGTTACGCTTTCTTCTGCTTTTAGTGCTTAATGCTTAGGACTTCAGGGGGCAAATGAAAATGAGAAGACTCATTATATAGTCCTATAACAGATTAAAAAGAAAAAGAAAAAAACAAAATACAGGTTGAGTATCCCTTATCCAAAATGCTTGGGACCAGAGGTATTTTGGATATCAGATTTTTCTGTATTTTGGAATAATTGCATACTATAATGAGATATCATGGTGATGGGACCTAAATCTAAGCACAGAATGCATTTATGTTTCATATACACCTTATGCACACAGCCTGAAGGTCATTTAATACAATATTTTTTATAACTTTGAGTATTAAACAAGTTTGTGTACATTGAGCCATCAAAAAACAAAGGTTTCACTATCTCAGTCTCACTCAAAAAAGTCCGTATTTCGGAATATTTGGATATGGGATACTCAACCTGTAAAAGCTAGTGAAATGATTAGACATCCATTAGTTTTTATGTGGGGTTTTAAGAGAATATCCCTCCTAAAATTAAATGTATCAAATAAATATAAATCAATCAATCAATAATATACTCTGTCTACCCTATGGCCCTCATTCCGAGTTGTTCGCTCGTTCTTTTTCATTGCATCGCAGCGATTTTCCGCAAACTGCGCATGCGCAATGTTCGCACTGCGGCTGCGCCAAGTAAATTTGCTAAGAAGTTTGGTATTTTACTCACGGCATTACAAGGTTTTTTCTTCGTTCTGGTGATCGGAGTGTGATTGACAGGAAGTGGGTGTTTCTGGGCGGAAACTTATTTTATGTTTTATGTTTATTTTAGTTTTATGGGTGTGTGTGAAAAAACGCTGCAGTTTCTGGGAAAAACGCGGGAGTGGCTGGAGAAACGGGGGAGTGTCTGGGCGAACGCTGGGTGTGTTTGTGACGTCAAATCAGGAACGAAACTGACTGAACTGATCGCAGTGGCAGAGTAAGTGTCGAGCTACTCAGAAACTGCTTAGAAATTTCTATCGCAATTTTGAGAATCTTTCGTTCGCAATTTTGCTAAGCTAAGATTCACTCCCAGTAGGCGGCGGCTTAGCGTGTGCAATGCTGCTAAAAGCTGCTTGCGAGCGAACAACTCGGAATGAGGGCCCTTATACAGTCACTTGCAAAAGTATTCAACCCCCTAAAAATTTGTCTGCATTATAAATGACACAGATTGTCCCAGACAGTATTTTTTATTAAAAACAGTAAGCTCTTAAAGCACAATTTCAAACTCATAATTCATTATTTGCCTGCAGATTTTGTAAAAAAAAAAAAAAAAGAAAAATTATGATTGCATAAGTATTCAACCCCATGTGATGTGGAAGCTCCAAGTTTACACAGATGAATGATATTGCCTAACAGATGGCTTTCAATTAGCCGCTGTGTATCATTAATAAAAATGTTTTCTAAGTCCCTGTATGCCCAGACACGTCCATTATGAATATGACCTCACCCACATGTGGCACAAACCGAAGCCCTAGACTGGGAGCCATATTTGCCTTCACAAATCAAGGAGCCCCATCTATATCCAGGTCTAATATGCCCAATTCTACAGCACAATATTGTATGACTGTACTGTAGGTACTAGAAGGGAACGTACGATTGTGGAGGAGCGTTCCTACCTTTTCAGTTTCCCGGCTACATTTAATAATAAAGATATTAGCGTAAATGTCCTCTACACACATCCAGTTGGATAAAGAGAGGGTGGTATCAGTCCACACCCAGTCCATGACGGCCCGCAGCTCCACCAGGAAGGGCACCAGACGGAAGCTGCAACAGAGTATAATGGTGTCAGCATCATCTCAGAATTTATGGTGCCGGTGGCAAAAGGGGTATTCTAATATAGAACTCAAACCATACAGAAGTCTGCAAAATCTAAACTGGATTGTAAACCCTGTAGGTCAGGCATTCCCAATCTCGGTCCTCATGGCACACTAACAGTGCAGGATTTAGAGATATCCAGGCTTCAGCACAGATGGGTAAATCAAAATGAATGAGGTATTAAGTCACCTGTGCTCAAGCATGGGTATTACTAAAACCTGGACTGGCCTTGAGGACCGAGGCTGGGAATGCCGGCTGTAGACAATGCCTTTTCCTCATGCGTTATAATTTATCATCGATATTATACTTGTTGGGTGCAGCACATCTCTTCTAATAATTTAATACATACAACTTTCCAAGAGCCGCTTCATGGACAATTCAGTTGTTTGAGACGAATCAGACTAAACAAAGCTATCAAGATTTTGATTTCCTATACAGGGGATGTAAGCTGCCTGCGTGCCAGCCGTCTTCTCACCCCTGGAAGAGGAAGAGGTTGACGTGGTTGTACTTCTTGGTCAGGAAGTTGCCCAGAATGCGGGTCGGATAGCCACAGCGGATCTGGTAGGCGGACAGGGCAAAGTAGATGCACTTTACGAAATACCATAGCTGAGCAACAGTGTTCTGGCTGAACATCCTGGAGATTGGGGAAAGAAATCTCTATCAGTCACTTCTCAGCATGGGACAGGGCCACAGTGCATGGACAGTCTGGTCTCTCCTTGCTCCTCACCTTTCGGTCACTGCTGGCAGAATGAAGAACATCCAGACATGAATGCCGATGACCAGTATCACCTGGAAAATCATCTTCCCAAGCACAGTCTTCCGCAAGTACAGAGCACGATCGATCACCATGGTGGAGAACTGGATAAGGAGCATCACCAGGAAGGCCTCGGGCACCTGGTCGTCGGAAAGTGATGAGGTTATATCTGCAGCTGCTGAGTGTTTCTGGGGAGTAGAGAGTTACATACACGTCAACCAGGATATGCCCTGAGGAATAATAACTGGGGGTATGAGGACAGCAGGAGGGGAAATACCACGTCACTTACCCCAAACGCCCAGAACCCAAAGACAATGATAACGAAGTCTACCACATCGGCAAGGAACATCAGGGCGTAGACGTCTGTTGCTGCGCGGTACGGCGTGTGCAGGATGTCATGGAAGAATCCTCTGACGGGTTTGTACACTCCCTGTGCACTGCAGCAAAGAAAGCATGTTATCTAGTAATGTCCCGGCATTACATTACACATATTATCCCCAGATATCTTACTGCGTAGATCACATGCACTCTAATGACATGTCACGTTACATGTCCACACACGTGATCTCACCAATCATCATATAAGCATGCACACGCATTAGGATGTGTGTATAGCTGCACTGGCATTCCATTTGCAACTTACATGCGGATAGACACAAATTCAATCTTCATCCCAATCATCTTCATCCTGACTGCGGCAGGCTGCTTCTTCTTCTTCTCCGAATCTCGTGGCTTCTCCTTTCCTGCATCTAGGACTAAATGAGATATAAACTATGTAAGTAACAGCTTCTTCCCATGATAACACGTATTCTAGCCAATGTAAATTAAGCTTAAAAACAAATAAAAACAACCAGGTGCACACACATCACACCAATACTATTTGGCACCTATATCAGATTGAAATAGGATATCGGAATAATCCTACAAAAAATATTTTCATAATAAACACAAAAACATTATGAAAAAAAACACACCAAACAAGATAGAAAGTATCCGGAACGACACGGTGCATTATATTCTGTGGAGATCACCAGCTGGGTCTTCATTACATGAGTACCAAACTATGGGGGTAATTCAGACCTGATCGTAGCAGCAAATTTGTTAGCAGTTGGGCAAAACCATGTGCACTGCAGGGGGGGCAGATGTAACATGTGCAGAGAGCGTTAGATTTGGGTGGGTTATATTGTTTCTGTGCAGGGTAAATACTGGCTGCTTTATTTTTACACTGCAATCTAGATTTCAGTTTAAACACACCCCACCCAAATCTAACTCTCTCTGCACATGTTACATCTGCCCCCCCCCCCCCCCCATTTCCCTCCACCCCATTGCAGAGCACATGGTTTTGCCCAAATGCTAACAAATTTGCTGCTAGGATCAGGTCTGAATTACCCTCAATGTCACAAATCATATTTCCCAGTTAGATCCTCACCGCTGTCCGTCTCGCTTGTCTGAGATGCCCCCCTCTTACGGCGGCGCAATGAGCTGCTGCTTCCCTTGGAGTCTCCATCTCCAGATAACAGGATTTCAGGCTCATTCTGCTTCTCTTCTTTCAGAGGTTTCTGTACAGGGTCCATATCCTTCCGATCCCACAGTCCATAGCTCTGGAAACAGAGGACACATCACATTTGTCTTATATATATTTTATGTGATCTGTTAGTAAGTACAGTTTATATTTCTCTTACTAGAAGGATGAAGCATATACAGGGCCTGAATGGACACTAGCCGTGACCATTGTAATAAAAGGGGGTGCAAACGTGACCATCTGACCAGCCGTTATGAGCTTATGGGCAGATAAAAGGGGTGTAGTATGGTATGCCGGCGGCCGGGCTCCCGGCGACCAGCATACCGGCGCCGGGGGCCCGACCGCCAGCATACCGACAGTGTGGCGAGCGCAAAGGAGCCCCTTGCGGGCTTGCTGCACTCGCCACGCTGCAGGCACGTTTTTATCTCCCTCCAGGGGGGTTGTGGACCCCCACGAGGGAGAATAGCTGTCGGTATGCCGGGTGTCGGGATCCCGGCGCCGGTATACTGTGCGCCGGGATCCTGACATTCGGCATACTGAAGACCACCCGATAAAAGACAAGGGTGTGCCTACAGCAATCCCAACAAGTGTAAATAACAAACAGGAACGGAATGTGGAAAAGAAAAACCTTACTGGCCAGTACTAACCTGTAATATAACAAAATGTATTGCACAGGTGTATTTGTTCCTGTCAGCCACCTTACCATGAGCAGAGAACGGTGGAAGAAGAGTGTCAGCAGCTGGATCAGATCATATTTGATATAGGAGTCGCTCTTCTCCAGCCCGAGGATGCGAGGAGGGAAGAATGGTTTCCCCTCGTAGCGCACAAGTACGGTGTCACTATTCCACGGGAAGAACCCAAACTGACAGAGGTATTTAATCACCACCATTATCTACAGGGAGTGAGGAGTAGAAGACAGGCTGCATTATGATTGTACTGTAGAGCTGCACAAATACACATCAAGTAATGGAAGGTGGATCTAACAGTTTCCACGGCACAGATATGGACAACCGGGCTCTTCCGTGATGGAGAGAAATCTGCCTGCGCTCAGTTTTACCCATATTATACATGGTGCGAGCAGCGTGGCAACATTAATCCATATAAGGATGCACAACAGAAAGACTATTGCTATTGGCGGCGCTATCACTGGTTCTGCAAACAAAAGCATCTGGAGTTTGGGCCTAATGCAAATCGCAAGCTGGGGGCTGTCCATCGCAGGGCAAGGCTGCCCAGCATGCTACCCGCCACCCACCAACTGCGATCCCCCTCTAATTGTGATCGCACTGCATGGTCGCAGAAACTATGGAAAAAAACGTTGGCAGGACTCCTGCCATCGCAGCCAGGCTGCGCTGGCAGGACCCCTGCCGACATTTTTTCGATCGGAGCGGCTGCATGTGACGACGCGCAGACTCCCCGAAAAACACAGCCAACATGCCCCAATTTTCAACGCTCCATCGCCACCCACCGCCCCGCGAATGCTTCTGCCTGTCAATCAGGCAAAGGCGTTCACAGTTAATGCGTGCCAACCGCATTAACTGCTCGTTTGAGCACAGCGGGCCTTCTTAAAAATTGTGGTCAAACTGAATTAGGGCCTAATTCAGACCTGATCCCAGCAGTGAATTTGTTAGGAAATGGGCAAAACCATGTGCACTGCAGGGAGGGCAGATATAACATGTGCAGAGAGCGTTAGATTTGGGTGGGTTATATTGTTTCTGTGCAGGGTAAATCCTGGCTGCTTTATTTTTACACTGAAAGTTAGATTTCAGTTTGAACACACCCCACCCAAATCTCTCTGCACATGTTACATCTGCCCCCCCCTGCAGTGCACATGGTTTTGACCATTTCCTAACAAATTCACTGCTGCGATCAGGTCTGAATTAGGGCCTTTGTTCATATTTTGAGCAAAACATTTAAGATTACAGACTGTCATCAAGGGATGGTGAGAAGCGCTGACAGCAATGGTCTTTTTATTTGGGTCTTCAGTGGCAGAACTCATGTCATGACCTACAGATGCACTATAGCCACAAATACTCCTTACACACCGAGGCGAGACCCCCGGGTTATTGCCGGTGCAACCTGGGTCCAGGCTCTGTGTGAAAGGATCGACCCAGGTCAGCTGCAGTGGGAAAGGCAGACCCAGGTCATGCCTAAAAGGCTGCTGATTGGCTGGCTCAGGAGCACTTGGAGAGGACGTCATTCTCCAAGCGTCCTGTGTGAGGCGATAACCCAGGCCCTGGCAGTGGTATGAAAGGGGTAAGTATATCTGAAGCGGCTCTGACCAGTGTTCAGTATCCCAGGTCGGACATGGGTCAGAGCAGGGGCTTCAGTGTGAAAGTAGCAAGAGAAACATGGTTTGCCTAAGCCAGAGGTTCTCAAAGTCGGTCCTCAGGATCCCACATAGTTCACGTTTTCCAGATCACCTAGCAGGTGCACAGGTGTATTCATTACTCACCGATACATATTAAAAATACCAAAGGTGAACTAATTATTTCACTTGCAATTCTGTGAGGAGACCTGGAAAACGTGAACTGTTTGGGGTCCTGAGGACAGAGTTTGAGAACCTGTGGCTTAAGCCATCCAGTGAGGTACGAAGCCAGGTGGTGATTGGGGCTCCACATTAACCACTATACCCTATAATTCAACAGTACAAAGCATTCATAGTGGTGCCTGCATGGACACCGTGTGCTGGCCCCTAAGCATGGTCCACGGAAGAATGGTTTAGCATCATTGGCCCCCTTCCTCCCATTTTGCTCCGAGGTCCCATTCTGCAGTGTGTTTAACCTGACCCCATCAAATATGTTCTAAACCTGCTGGTTCAGTTGTGGCGTACAGTCAGGTATTTCAAATTTATTTTTATAGGTGTCCAATAATCCAGGTGTGATGGGACATTTTATAGGACTCTGTTACCTCTCACACTACCTATTTTCTCTCTTTGCATATATTCCCAATCTTTCAATTAAATGTTATTTAAATCCCATAAACAAAAGATACACAATCTTTAGTAAGCAATCAGACATTTGTTAATTTACAGCACACGAACTGGGGACATACCTCTGTGAAAATGATGGCCGTCATCCAAAAGCGCTTGCTAGGCCGGTGGATAGACAGCATTGCCCATAGGAAGACGAGGATGGGGAGGAAGAGCGAGATGAGCGAGGCGCTCACCATATTGTTGAGGATGATGATGAAGTAACAGAGCAAATCAGAGTGGGCGGCCACCAAGTGGTAGAACGCAAACAGCAGCCTGAGCGGGCGGCTCTGTGACCTGAAGAAGTGCTGTGACTCGGACACTTCAGGAAAGGTGAGCGGCCTGTAGTGCGGGAAGGTGCAATGGTCAGAATACAAGGTGCTCTTATGTGAGAGCTCTATCCAAGAGTGACATCACTGACTTTATGTAGAAGACAATCGGTACCACGCTATTCATTGAGCAGTAATAAAACACAAGGCTATAAGCCTCCTACTGTGTAGAAGCCAGGAATAACTTTACATATCTTTATTTCTCTTACGTCCTAGAGGATAGTGGGGTTCCATTTAGTACCATGGGGTATAGATGGGTCCAACAGGAGCCATGGGCACTTTAAGAATTTGATAGTGTGGGCTGGCTCCTCACTCTATGCCCCTCCTACCAGACTGTTTAAAAAATGTGCCCGGAGGAGCCGGTCACGCTGAAGGAAGCTCCTGAACAGTTTTCTGCATTTATTTTTCTGTTTGTTATTTTCAGCCAGGACTGGATGGCACCAGCCTGCCTGCTTCGTGGGACTTAGGGGGGAAAACGGGGAAAGCCCAACCTCTTGAAGGGTTAATGGTCCTGTTCCCCACTGACAGGACACTAGCTCCTGAGGAAACTATTCGCAAGCCCCACCAAAGCCTTATAACGGATCTGGCTCCATTTTAAGCACAAAATTACCTCAGCCAGTATTAAAAAAAAAAGCGGGAAGACCGCGCGCCATTGAAGGGACGGGGCTTCACTATGAGAGGATCCAGCAGCTGACCAGCGCCCTTTTCCCTCTGCAGTGGAGACAGACGCTGACTGACAGGGACGCGCAGCTCCTCCGATGTGACTCCAGATTACCTCAGTGGTACCAGTGGGTCATAGCAGGGAGGGGGGAGCGATTATTACTGTACTAAGTCACCAATCTGGGAGCCAGCACACGGCATTAGCAATAAGGGTGCCGTGTGCTGGCTCCTAATACATCTGTCTCTCCCTGGAAGGGCTCTTTGAGGGTTAATTGTGCTTTTAACCTTTCCTATGTGTGTGTGTGCCGTCACATTTACAATATGTCAGGCAAAGAGTGTGTTTCATAGACGGCAGAGTGTTACTCTTCCCCAGGGAGCTCACTACTATGTACTCAGTGTAGTGCACCTTCTCAGGCTAGCAGGGCTGAACCAGCATGGCTGGATTCCATTAAAGTAATGATTTCCAAAATATCTAATAAACTGTCCCGCCATGAGAAAAAAACGCAATACTTGGGACAGTCTGAGGATGAGATTATGAATCATAATAATTTTATTTATATAGTGCTCTTTCTCCAATAGGACTCAAGGCGCTTAACAGATACATAGCATAATACAGTACAGAAAATAATAAAGTACAGAACAGCTTTTCATAAAATACAGAAGCATGAAGATACTAAAGGGACATTATGGAAATGCTTGAGTAAACAGGAAAGTCTTGAGTCTACTTTTGAAGGATTCTATAGTTGGGGCCTCTCGCACTGTGCGGGGAAATGAGTTCCATAGAGTCAGAGCCGCATTACTAAAATCTTGACCCCCAGCTGAATTACAGGAGATTCTAGGTACTGCTAAAAGTCCTTCATCTACAGATCGCAGTAATCGAGTGAGGCAGTATGGGGTCAGAAGCTGCTTCAGGTACCTTGGTCATGTAGTGCTTTGAAACTCAGTAAGCCAATCTTGAAGATGATTCGCCATCTTACAGGCAGCCAGTGAAGGGAGTAGAGGATGGGTGTTATGTGGCTAGAACGGGGCTGGTTGGTTAACAGCCTGGCAGCTGTGTTTTGCACTAGCTGTAAATAGAGACTAAGTCCGAAACAAGTGTCTCCGTCCCCTGCCATTTGTCCACAAAAGTGAACTCTGGCCCATATCCTGCAGTCTGACTCTGAGGGGTCAGACATGGAGGAGGGGGAGGTGGATTATGAAGGGGGGGATGCTGCTCTGTCACAGGGAATAGAGGCTCTTATAGAAGCTATCAGACGTTCTGCAAATTCATGATAAAGTGGCAGAGGAGTGTGAGGAATCATATTTTAATGTAAAAAAGAAATCCTCAGTCTCTATTCCTGTGTCAAAGGAATTGAATACCCTGTTTGAAGAACCGTCGGTTAATCCTGATAAGAAATTTCAGATCCATAAAAGGTTAATCTCATCTTTTCCTCCAGAGGATAGGAAAAAAATGGGAAAATCCACTGATAGTGGATGCATCAGTATCCAGGCTGTCATGGAAAATAGTGTTGCCTGTCCCTGGTGTAGTCTCCCTGAAAGATACGGCTGATCGCAAGATTGAGACTACACTTAAATCCTTGTACACGGCTGCTGGGGTGGCCCAGAGACCCACTATAGCATGTGCGTGGATTACTAAAGCCATTGCTAGATGGTCAGGTAACCTAATTGAGGGTTTGGATTCCTTATCTAAGGGGGAGATAGTTTTACTCCTGCAACATATACAGGACTCTGCAAACTTTATGGTGGAAGCCAAAAAAAAGTGGGTTTGCTTAATGCACGCACCACGGCTATGGCAGAGTCAGCACGCAGGGGCTTATGGTTACACCAGTGGACTGCGGACGTGGACTCCAGGAAAGGCGTGGAAGGCCTACCTTTCACAGGAGAGGCCTTATTTGGAGACAAACTTGACAAATGCATCTCCAAAGCTACATCGGTTAAGTGTACATATCTTGCTTCTGCAGCTTCCCCAACTAGGAAGACCTACTCTGCAGTCCTTTCAGACTGCCAAGTTTAAGGGCAAAGCAAGAGGATCTTCTACTGCCAACAGAGGAGCTAGAGGTAAACCACGCAAACCAGCAACTGCCGGTTCTCAGGAACAGAGCTCCAGCTCTGCTTCCGCAAAGCCTTCAGCATGATGGTGGACTGCGATGCCTGGAAGACTGGCAGGTGGGAGCCCGACTAAAACATTTCAGTCACATCTGGACAACATCATGCGAGGATCCCTGGGTCATAGATCTTATTTACCAGGGTTACAAACTGGAGTTTCAGGAACTCCCCCCTCACAGATTCTTCAAATCAGGCTCACCAGTTTCATAGGAGGCAAGTATAACCTTACAGGATGCCATTCAAAAACTCGTACAAACGCAGGTCATTGTTCCAGTTCCACCTCATCTCCAAAACAAGGGACATTATTCTAACTTGTTTGTAGTACCAAAACCGGATGGTTCGGTAAGGCAGATTCTGAATTTAAAAATCATTGAACCCGTACTTACGAGTGTTCAAGTTGGAGTCTCTGAGAGCGTTGATCTCAGGTCTGGAGGAGGGGGAATTCCTAGTGTCTCTGGATATCAAGGATGCGTGCCTTCACATTCCGATCTGGCTGCCTCATCAGGCTTATCTACGGTTTGCACTGCAGGACTATCACTACCGCTTCCAGGCCCTGCCATTTATCTCTCCACAGCACTGAGGTGTTTCACCAAGGTGATGGCAGAGATGATGTTTCTCCTTCGCAATCAGGGAGCGAACATAATTCCATACCTGGACGATCTTCTGATAAAGGCTCCGTCCAGGGAGAGGTTGTTGAACAGCATTGGCCTCACAACCCAACTACTCCTGGATCACGGGTGGATTCTGAATCTTCTGAAATCTCACTTAGAGCCAACACGGAGGCTCCCATTTCTGGGATTGATACTGGACACACAATCACAGAAAGTGTTTCTTCTCTTGGAAAAGGCATTGGTAATCCAGTCGATTGTTCGGGATGTCCTGAAGCCAACCCGGATATCGGTGCACCTATGCATTCACCTTCTGGGAAAAATGGTGGCCTCTTACAAGGCTCTTCAGTACGGGAAGGTTTCATGCACGGCCCGTCCAGCTCGATCTGTTGGCAAATGGTATGGATCACATCTTCCATGCACCAGAGGATCAACCTGTCGCCAAGGGCCAGGATCTCCCTTCTGTGGTGGTTACAGACTTCTCACCTGATCGAGGGCCGATGGATCGGGATTCAAAATTGGATTCTGCTAACCATGGACGCAAGCCTCAGAGGTTGGGGAGCTGTCACCCAGGGGGTGCAGTTTCAAGGAAGATGGTTAAGTCAGGAAGTCGTCCTTCCAATTAACATTCTGGAACTCAGGGCTATATACAACGCCATTTTGCAGGCCTCATATCTTCTTCAAGATCTGGCTATTCAGGTCCAGTTGGACAATGACGGCAGTGACGTAAATAAACCGAGAAGGCGGAACGAAAAGCAGAGCAGCAATGTCAGAGGTGTCAAGAATTCTCCTCTGGGCAGAAAAACACGCTGCAGCGTTGTCGGCGGTCTTCATTCTGGGAGTAGACAACTGGGAAGCAGACTTCGTCAGCAGACACGACCTGCACCCGGAAGTGTTCAGGTGCTTGACAAGTCGATGGGGTTATCCACAGATCGACATGATGGCCTCTCGTCTCAACAAGAAGCTCAAGCGGTATTGTTCCAGGTTGAGAGACCCACAGGCAGTGGCGGTGGACGCTCTAACGACTCCATGGGTATATCAGATAGTGTACGTGTTTCCTCCACTTCCTCTGATCCCAAGAATTCTGAAAAGAATAAGAATGGAAAAGGTTCAAGCAATTCTCATTGCTCCGGACTGGACAAAAAAGGGCCTGGTACGCGGACCTCCTGGAGATGCTCTTTGAAGATCCGTGGTCTCTACCCTTTTCGTGAGGTTCTTCTGCAACAGGGCCTGTTCGTCTATCAAGACTTACCACGGCTACGTTTGATGGCATGGAAGTTGAACGGCTGATTCTTGCCAGGAGAGGCATCCCTGACAAAGTCTTCCTGACTATGATCCAAGCCAGGAAGGGGGTAACGTGTAAACATTATCACCGTACTTGGAAGAAATAAGTCTCTTGGTGTGAGAATAGAAAATATTCCGCGGTGGAATGTCATCTGGGACGTTTCCTGCTTTATCTGCAGTCGGGTGTGGATGTGGGCCTACATCTGGCCTCAATAAAAGTCCAGATTTCGGCTTTGTCCATTTTCTTTCAGAAACAATTGGCTTCTCTTCCTGAGGTCCAGACGTTCTTGAAAGGTATTCTGCACATCCAGCCTCCCTTTGTGCCTCCTACGGCACCTTGGGATCTCAATTTGGTGCTGCAGTTCCTCCAGTCAGACTGGTTTGAACCATTACAGGAGGTAGATGTTAAATTTCTCTTACGTCCTAGAGGATACTGGGGTTCCATTTAGTACCATGGGGAAGTACCAAAGCTCCCAAACTAGGTGGGAGAGTGTTGAGGTTCCTGCAGAACTGATTGACCAAACTGAAGGTCGTCAGAGGCCAAAGTATCGAACTTGTAAAACTGGCAAACGTGTTCGAACCTGACCAAGTAGCAGAGACACCCCGGGCAGCCGCCCAAGACGAACCCACCAACCTAGTCGAGTGGGCCTGAACAGATTTCGGAACCGGCAAGCCTGCCGTGGAATAAGCATGCTGGATAGTGAGCCTGATCCAGCGTGCAATGGACTGCTTAAAAGCAGGACACCCAATTTTATTGGGATCATGGAGAACGAACAGCGAGTCAGATTTCCTGTGACGAGCTGTCCTCTTTACATACACCTTCAAAGCCCTCACAACATCCAAAGACTTTGAAGTAGCAGAGGTGTCCATAACAGCCGAAACCACCATAGGTTATTTGATGTGAAACGCGGACACCACCTTATGAAGGAATTGCTGACGGGTTCTGATTTCAGATCTGTCCTCATGGAAAATTAAGTAGGGGCTCTTGTGAGACAACGCCCCTAGCTCTGACACACGTCTCGCTGAAGCCAAGGCCAACAGTGTGACTGTCTTCAACGTAAGATAATAGGATTTTAATTACCTACCGGTAAATCCTTTTTTCGTAGTCCGTAGAGGATACAGGGCGCCCTCCCAGTGCTTCGTTTCTTCCTGCACTGTTACTTGGTTAAGTATTGTTGTTTGGTTTAGCTGTTCCTGTTCCTGTTTTCAAGTTTGGTTAGCTTGGCTTTCCTCTTGTTGTGTGTGCTGGTTCGGAATCTCACCACTATCCTTATCTATCCTTCTCTCAAAGTATGTCCGTCTCCTCTAGCACAGTTTCCTAGACTGAGTCTGATAGGAGGGGCATAGAGGGAGGAGCCAGCCCACACTATCAAATTCTTAAAGTGCCCATGGCTCCTGGTGGACCAGTGTATACCCCATGGTACTAAATGGAACCAGAGTATCCTCTACGGACTACGAGAAAAGGATTTACCGGTAGGTAATTAAAATCCTATTTTTCTACAATGTGCATTAAAGTTACACTTATAATGGCTTGTTAATGGTCATAGAGGATGATGTAGAGTTGAACCTAAGCAAGCCTGCAAGTTCTAGCCTCAAGTGTAAGCAAGTATCTCCACTAGTGACTGTAGGGCTCTCTCACATGGGTAACACAAGTACAGGCGCTGTATCTCCACTAGTGACTGTAGGGCTCTCTCACATGGGTAACACAAGTACAGGCATTGTATCTCCACTAGTGACTGTAGGGCTCTCTCACATGGGTAACACAAGTACAGGCATTGTATCTCCACTAGTGACTGTAGGGCTCTCTCACATGGGTAACACAAGTACAGGCATTGTATCTGCACTAGTGACTGTAGGGCTCTCTCACATGGGTAACACAAGAACAGGCATTGTATCTGCACTAGTGACTGTAGGGCTCTCTCACATGGGTAACACAAGTACAGGCATTGTATCTCCACTAGTGACTGTAGGGCTCTCTCACATGGGTAACACAAGTACAGGCGCTGTATCTCCACTAGTGACTGTAGGGCTCTCTCACATGGGTAACACAAGTACAGGCATTGTATCTCCACTAGTGACTGTAGGGCTCTCTCACATGGTAACATAAGTACAGGCGCTGTATCTCCACTAGTGACTGTTGGGCTCTCTCAAATAGGTAACACAAGTACAGGCGCTGTATCTCCACTAGCGACTGTAGGGCTCTCTCACATGGGTAACACAAGTACAGGCGTTGTATCTCCACTAGTGACTGTAGGGCTCTCTCACATAGGTAACACAAGTACAGGCGCTGTATCTCCACTAGTGACTGTAGGGCTCTCTCACATAGGTAACACAGGTACAGGCATTGTATCTGCACTAGTGACTGTAGGGCTCTCTCACATAGGTAACACAAGTACAGGCGCTGTATCTCCACTAGTGACTGTAGGGCTCTCTCACATGGGTAACACAGGTACAGGCATTGTATCTGCACTAGTGACTGTAGGGCTCTCTCACATAGGTAACACAAGTACAGGCGCTGTATCTCCACTAGTGACTGTAGGGCTCTCTCACATGGGTAACACAAGAACAGGCATTGTATCTCCACTAGTGACTGTAGGGCTCTCTCACATGGGTAACACAAGTACAGGCGTTGTATCTCCACTAGTGACTGTAGGGCTCTCTCACATAGGTAACACAAGTACAGGCATTGCATCTCCACTAGTGACTGTAGGGCTCTCTCACATGGGTAACACAAGTACAGGCATTGTATCTGCACTAGTGACTGAAGGGCTCTCTCACATGGGTAACACAAGAACAGGCATTGTATCTGCACTAGTGACTGTAGGGCTCTCTCACATGGGTAACACAAGTACAGGCGCTGTATCTCCACTAGTGACTGTAGGGCTCTCTCACATAGGTAACACAAGTACAGGCGCTGTATCTCCACTAGTGACTGTAGGGCTCTCTCACATAGGTAACACAAGTACAGGCATTGTATCTGCACTAGTGACTGTAGGGCTCTCTCACATAGGTAACACAAGTACAGGCGTTGTATCTCCACTAGTGACTGTAGGGCTCTCTCACATGGGTAACACAAGTACAGGCGTTGTATCTCCACTAGTGACTGTAGGGCTCTCTCACATGGGTAACACAAGAACAGGCGCTGTATCTGCACTAGTGACTGTAGGGCTCTCTCACATGGGTAACACAAGTACAGGCGCTGTATCTCCACTAGTGACTGTAGGGCTCTCTCACATGGGTAACACAAGTACAGGCGTTGTATCTCCACTAGTGACTGTAGGGCTCTCTCACATGGGTAACACAAGTACAGGCGCTGTATCTCCACTACTGACTGTAGGGCTCTCTCACATGGGTAACACAAGAACAGGCATTGTATCTCCACTAGTGACTGTAGGGCTCTCTCACATGGGTAACACAAGTACAGGCATTGTATCTCCACTAGTGACTGTAGGGCTCTCTCACATGGGTAACACAAGTACAGGCATTGTATCTCCACTAGTGACTGTAGGGCTCTCTCACATGGGTAACACAAGAACAGGCATTGTATCTGCACTAGTGACTGTAGGGCTCTCTCACATGGGTAACACAAGTACAGGCGTTGTATCTCCACTAGTGACTGTAGGGCTCTCTCACATGGGTAACACAAGAACAGGCATTGTATCTGCACTAGTGACTGTAGGGCTCTCTCACATGGGTAACACAAGTACAGGCGCTGTATCTCCACTAGTGACTGTAGGGCTCTCTCACATGGGTAACACAAGTACAGGCGCTGTATCTCCACTAGTGACTGTAGGGCTCTCTCACATGGGTAACACAAGTACAGGCGTTGTATCTCCACTAGTGACTGTAGGGCTCTCTCACATGGGTAACACAAGAACAGGCATTGTATCTGCACTAGTGACTGTAGGGCTCTCTCACATGGGTAACACAAGTACAGGCGCTGTATCTCCACTAGTGACTGTAGGGCTCTCTCACATGGGTAACACAAGTACAGGCATTGTATCTGCACTAGTGACTGTAGGGCTCTCTCACATGGGTAACACAAGTACAGGCGTTGTATCTCCACTAGTGACTGTAGGGCTCTCTCACATGGGTAACACAAGTACAGGCGCTGTATCTCCACTAGTGACTGTAGGGCTCTCTCACATGGGTAACACAAGTACAGGCATTGTATCTGCACTAGTGACTGTAGGGCTCTCTCACATGGGTAACACAAGTACAGGCGTTGTATCTCCACTAGTGACTGTAGGGCTCTCTCACATGGGTAACACAAGTACAGGCGCTGTATCTCCACTAGTGACTGTAGGGCTCTCTCACATGGGTAACACAAGTACAGGCGCTGTATCTCCACTAGTGACTGTAGGGCTCTCTCACATGGGTAACACAAGTACAGGCGTTGTATCTCCACTAGTGACTGTAGGGCTCTCTCACATGGGTAACACAAGTACAGGCGCTGTATCTCCACTAGTGACTGTAGGGCTCTCTCACATGGGTAACACAAGTACAGGCGCTGTATCTCCACTAGTGACTGTAGGGCTCTCTCACATGGGTAACACAAGTACAGGCGCTGTATCTCCACTAGTGACTGTAGGGCTCTCTCACATGGGTAACACAAGTACAGGCATTGTATCTGCACTAGTGACTGTAGGGCTCTCTCACATGGGTAACACAAGTACAGGCGCTGTATCTCCACTAGTGACTGTAGGGCTCTCTCACATGGGTAACACAAGTACAGGCGTTGTATCTCCACTAGTGACTGTAGGGCTCTCTCACATGGGTAACACAAGTACAGGCGCTGTATCTCCACTAGTGACTGTAGGGCTCTCTCACATGGGTAACACAAGTACAGGCATTGTAACTCCACTAGTGACTGTAGGGCTCTCTCACATGGGTAACACAAGAACAGGCATTGTATCTCCACTAGTGACTGTAGGGCTCTCTCACATAGGTAACACAAGTATAGGCGCTGTATCTGCACTAGTGACTGTAGGGCTCTCTCACATAGGTAACACAAGTACAGGCGCTGTATCTCCACTAGTGACTGTAGGGCTCTCTCACATAGGTAACACAAGTACAGGCGCTGTATCTCCACTAGTGACTGTAGGGCTCTCTCACATGGGTAACACAAGTACAGGCATTGTATCTCCACTAGTGACTGTAGGGCTCTCTCACATGGGTAACACAAGAACAGGCATTGTATCTGCACTAGTGACTGTAGGGCTCTCTCACATGGGTAACACAAGTACAGGCGCTGTATCTCCACTAGTGACTGTAGGGCTCTCTCACGTGGGTAACACAAGTACAGGCGTTGTATCTCCACTAGTGACTGTAGGGCTCTCTCACATGGGTAACACAAGTACAGGCGTTGTATCTCCACTAGTGACTGTAGGGCTCTCTCACATGGGTAACACAAGTACAGGCGTTGTATCTCCACTAGTGACTGTAGGGCTCTCTCACATGGGTAACACAAGTACAGGCGTTGTATCTCCACTAGTGACTGTAGGGCTCTCTCACATGGGTAACACAAGTACAGGCGTTGTATCTCCACTAGTGACTGTAGGGCTCTCTCACATGGGTAACACAAGTACAGGCGTTGTATCTCCACTAGTGACTGTAGGGCTCTCTCACATGGGTAACACAAGTACAGGCGCTGTATCTCCACTAGTGACTGTAGGGCTCTCTCACATGGGTAACACAAGTACAGGCATTGTATCTGCACTATTGACTGTAGGGCTCTCTCACATGGGTAACACAAGTACAGGCGTTGTATCTCCACTAGTGACTGTAGGGCTCTCTCACATGGGTAACACAAGTACAGGCGCTGTATCTCCACTAGTGACTGTAGGGCTCTCTCACATGGGTAACACAAGTACAGGCGCTGTATCTCCACTAGTGACTGTAGGGCTCTCTCACATGGGTAACACAAGTACAGGCGTTGTATCTCCACTAGTGACTGTAGGGCTCTCTCACATGGGTAACACAAGTACAGGCGCTGTTTCTCCACTAGTGACTGTAGGGCTCTCTCACATGGGTAACACAAGTACAGGCGCTGTATCTCCACTAGTGACTGTAGGGCTCTCTCACATGGGTAACACAAGTACAGGCATTGTAACTCCACTAGTGACTGTAGGGCTCTCTCACATGGGTAACACAAGAACAGGCATTGTATCTCCACTAGTGACTGTAGGGCTCTCTCACATAGGTAACACAAGTATAGGCGCTGTATCTGCACTAGTGACTCTAGGGCTCTCTCACATGGGTAACACAAGTACAGGCATTGTATCTCCACTAGTGACTGTAGGGCTCTCTCACATGGGTAACACAAGTACAGGCGTTGTATCTCCACTAGTGACTGTAGGGCTCTCTCACATAGGTAACACAAGTACAGGCATTGTATCTCCACTAGTGACTGTAGGGCTCTCTCACATGGGTAACACAAGTACAGGCATTGTATCTCCACTAGTGACTGTAGGGCTCTCTCACATGGGTAACACAAGTACAGGCGCTGTATCTCCACTAGTGACTGTAGGGCTCTCTCACATGGTAACACAAGTACAGGCGTTGTATCTCCACTAGTGACTGTAGGGCTCTCTCACATGGGTAACACAAGTACAGGCGCTGTATCTCCACTAGTGACTGTAGGGCTCTCTCACATGGGTAACACAAGTACAGGCGTTGTATCTCCACTAGTGACTGTAGGGCTCTCTCACATGGGTAACACAAGTACAGGCGTTGTATCTCCACTACTGACTGTAGGGCTCTCTCACATGGGTAACACAAGTACAGGCGCTGTATCTCCACTAGTGACTGTAGGGCTCTCTCACATAGGTAACACAAGTACAGGCATTGTATCTCCACTAGTGACTGTAGGGGCCATCTGCGATTTTCGGCCATCTGCGACAGGGTCTGAATATGGCCATATGTCCCTACTCATCCAATACAAATTTATTACAGTCACTTGTGCATTATAACAGGAATCATTTAGGCTCCTTACTGTAACATATAAAAGTGTTAGCTTCCATACAATGAGCTTGCAGACCGTATAAGTGAATAACATCAGTATTCACAAATATAAGGATATAAATGACATATGTACGTGTCAGTTGTCAATTCTAAGGTTATATTAACCAGTTCACAGCAGTACACAATAGATGGGACATAAATTCCATACACGGATGATAAAGGAGGCCCTCTCCCATCAGTACTCACCTGCAGAGTAATAACTCGCTAGCCGTGCGAGAACGCTTTGTCGGCTGTATCTCCTGAGAGCCTTTCCCTGAGGCGGTCTCCTCCCAGCCCCCGGAGACCTGCTCCATGCTGTTAGAGCGTGTGTTGTATCCAGTGCTGAGCGGGGTGATTATGTCGGCACACTCTGGCGCACTGCTGAGCCCCTCCTCTTCTACCTCGCATCCACTGATAGACAAGCAATTCATAGCACAGACCCAGGGTTCAGGGGAAAAAGTAAGAACAGAACATTACCCAATTGCACGGTCTCTCTCTGAAGCTGCACCACCAAAACTATAACAACTAGAGAGGGAAAATGGGAAGCTGCAGTGTCTGTGATTGGGGCTTTTCATTGGCCCTCTCTGTCCCGTCCCCCTTTTAAAACATTACAATGGAATGTGGTCTGCGGTGCTGGATCTATAATGATCCAGCACCCGCCCCCTCCCCACTGTAAAACATGACCCCTGTGTATTGTGTACATGATTCTCCATTACAATTTATCTTATATTTTCAGACTCTTATTAACAGAATTTACACATAATCACTACACTCCCTCCAACGTCTTCACCCACCTGGATCCCATGCTGGTCTGAGAGTCAACTCCCTTACTCAAAGCTGGTGGTGAGGGTAAGGTGGTAGTGTCAGGTTCCCTTGTGTCCTGCCCAGTCTCATAGAGAGAAACTGGATCTTTTCGGCTCACATCCTCCCCCTAAGAGTGAATTGGGAAATACAGCAAACAATAAGGCAATACCATATGCCAATTTAAGTTAAAGCTCTCTATTATATATTGTATCAATAACAACCTTCTTTGTAGGGTAACTACTGCTTAATAGGGATGTTCACCAACAAATATCGAACCACGCATTCTACATTCCAGGCAAAACGCGTTCATAAGGTCATTATTTGTATGTCGCCTGATGATGTTTGCTTCCTGCAGAATTACCAGTTCTCGGCCTCTACAGTGCAGTAATAGGCCTCTTGCTCTATCCTTACCGCATGGATACATCACAGGTAAATATTATAACATAATATATAGGGTGGTCGCCCCTTCTATGTTTAAAGTGCATCCGTCACCTATACATGTGAAGGGAGCCGATTTGTGGGCTATACCAATATCAGCGGGAAGATCAAAGATCAATGACAGCCTGAGTATTTGTTTAGTCCACAATGGACGGTGTGCAGGTAATGAGTGATAGGTAACTCCAAGATAGAATTCCTCTCTATTGCAACTAATTAACTAACTCAATTAGAAATAAACAAAAACACAACACAAATAAGGAAACTAGTTTTTACCTTTGATAGTTTTTGCGTTAAAATGTATCGCTCAACCCACAAGACGGTGGACATATCCACATACTGCTTGGTGAGAGCGCCCAGCCAGTCTATCAGTCCATCCAACATGGCAAGAAAGAGGACCCAAAGGAACTTCAAAATATCAAGTATGCGCTGCACAACATTGCTTCTCCCTGTCGGAGAGAGAGGACAAAGTATAGGTCATTCCGCAGCCAGCACAACAAGAAAGCTACGGAGGGAAGGTGGCATCACCCAGACATTTCACACCAAGGGGGAGATGTTTCAAGCCTGCTAAAGTGTGGAAAGTGGACAAGTTACCCACAGCAACCAAAGAACTTTGAGGTCACATTTGTCAAGCACATTCTACAAAACGATAGGTAGAAGCTGATCGGTCATCCACTTGACCACTTTTTAGAAGGCTTGATACATATCTCCCCTCTCCCGCTCATAAAAATATGGCTAGTAAGAAAGAAGCCAACAGAGTAGACTGCTTTATAAGTAGAGAGTTTTCTTTATTTCCCATAGTAAAAGGTGCTCTGCAATCTGTAGCGGAGCACACATGATTCACTGTCCTACAATAACACAGTCTGCAGAGATTAATCCTCATGTTGTGGGTAAGATTTCCTGCTTTGCAGGGTTTAAGTGCAGTTCTCTCCCCTAGAAAATCTCATTAATGTACTCAAAACAACAATTAATGTCTGTGTTTTCAAAACAGCAATTATCTTTTATAGTTACATTATCATTCATGTCTCCATGTTTTCATTCATGTCTCCAAATATACAGAATTGTTTCATATGAAACACTGAGAACAGATGAAATACACCCTGAGAGGGACTCGTCTGTTAAATATCGTATTCAAAAAGTTGCTATAACAGATCACCATGTTTTCAGTATACTAGTCCCCATAGACTCTTCTGTATGTAATTTAGGTAATTACACCATCAGTAGGATTTATGAAAGACAATGAAAGTCCCACAGGAACTGCAGGGATTTAGACACCATGGCGTCATTTAAAGGGCAGCAACCCCTGATAGTAATGGGATAACTGGGGGATCTTAATTACAATTCTGCACCTGTATGAGCAGTGGATCATCTATTTTGTGGTGGACACAATGGGCGGGATTCAATTCTTTTTACCCCTTTCCACACCCGTTCTGTTTATGCCCTCAGGAGCGTGGTATCATTATTTCAGCTCGCTACCCCCAGAGCAGGGAGGCACCCACCCGTTTACACAGCTAAACCTGATTACTATGGGCGCAATATGTGCAATAACGGAGATCATTTTAGAAAGGAAATTGGGCGTGATATGTCATTTGAATCCCACCCAATGACTTGTCAGTGATATGTATCTGAGATTTAGAAATGTATCGAAACCGTATATTAAATGTTTAAAATTGTTGCGTCAATGGCTCACCTTGTTCCCTCTCCAGTAACTCCTCTTCCTCAGCTGCGTCTTCGGATATCTCCTGGCTGCCAGTCAGCGCTTGCGCCCCTGAGATTCAGATACAAATTTACAGATCAAATTGAAGCTCAACACAAGTGAACCAGAAAATGACAGTAATTATAATGTCTCAGTGCTGCACACACTTCCATGGTCAAATCTGACATCATGTGACAGAAGAGGTTGACCATGAAGAAGGGGATCCCTACGATGTTCTTCAAACTTGCAGACAGGAAGTCTAAGGTGCAGGACGCATAGAAAATGTTTCCCCCGCCAATAGTTCTGGAATATTCCCGAGACCTGTAACAGGTCTGGTGACGGGGGGGTTCTAGAGGGGGGACACCTCAGCCAGAACCCAAGACTTCTAGGGGCCCGGCCACAGAGTCCAGGCCAGTACCTGCCCAGCCTGCCTGTGCCTCTTCAGTGAAGAGAGAGGCATGAAGAGAGAGCTCGGAATCAGCAGTCAGTGCCATAAAGGTTTTTTTTTATTTGCGGCACAGTGTGCGTGATTTTCTGATGTCACGCTGCGCTGCAGACGGAAAGAGGAGCCACAGAAGATAGACAAGGTAGGTGTGTTCCCCGGGATAGGCCTGGACAGACACAGGAGGGGGGATGAGCAGATGGGCGACCAGCCAGTACCTTCCCGGTGGGAATGAGGGCCCCAAAAGCATGTACTGAGCCCAGAGATTTATATAACCGACCCTGAGCGGTAAACATGTAATAGTGAATGCTAGAATAGACAGATGTAACATTTTTAGTCAAGCTCTACATTTTTGGTTAACTCAGATTTTCGTTACAAGACTGAATCGGGAATAGCAATTAAATGTAGGCATAATATTACTGGCCACCTCCTGCAATGAGAAAAGATAGGGGTGTCTGACCTTTCTGGAAACGCCCCAGTGAGGTTAGAATAATGAATAGATCCTGCCCCAGCCAATCCTCAAGCCCTTTTACCCTGCACTCATCATCAATTCTCAGGCACTCATTCACCTGGTGTAGCTGCTCCTTTCTTCTCTTCTCCCATCTTTTCTGCTTCAACCCTTCGCTGCTGCTGCTGCTGCTGTCTCTTCCTCTCCTTCAGAGCTGACTTGGCATTAGTGACCCAGGCGTGATACGCCAACTAAACGGGCACACAACATCTGTTAATGTTTGGAAAGAAATGCTGCTTCTAGTTTAGAAACATTACTTCATTCAGAAAATTTTAGATTCTCTGCCCAGTGGTAAAATTGTGAATTTTACTCAAAACTGTAGATCAAAGTTAAAATTTTAGAAACAGAATAAACCGTTCATAGGAAATACATGACATCAAGATCCTACGATTTATTGCAGTCTTAATGACATTTTTACTTTCTCATTAGTATTAAAGTGCATTATATAAAATTATTTTTATTTTTTATAAAAAAATGTTAACAAATGCAAATGAACACCGATTCATATTTTTTTTTATTACATTTTAGTTCAGTGGATTTTTGCATTAATTGATAGAATATGGACTCCTTACCTGGAAGGCACTCTGCTTGGGTGGTTTCTGATCTTCCAAAGTGGACTCCTCATCTTCCTCGCTATCCGACTCAAACAAATAATAATCTCCAGAATGCAACACTGCCAGAGACAGAACGGAGAGATTGGGAGAGGGTGGGAAATGCAACAATGAAACGCACACACAGCGTAAAGGGTTTGTGCTGAAGTATATACATCAGGACAGTGATGGGCAACAGAATGCCCACCCAGCCTTCACCTACAGCCCCCAGTTCCTCCCTGCTTCATAACCAGTCCGTCCCTTACTTTGTTTTATGCCACAAGCTAGCTCTATGGTCACAACCACTAATAAAAGTTGGGACAAAATAGCATATTAGCAAGCATAAAACAGAACCAGACTGATCTTATACATTGCCTACAGAATCCAACTACCACATCACATGACCTCTTCCTGTATCACATGACCATCTCAGAGAAACACAGGGAGATCAGTGCCAGCAAATGAAAGGTTTACAGCAGGGATTTCCAACATGCGGCCCAACAGCTGCTGCAGAACTACACATACCAGCATGCCCTGCCACAGTTTTGTGAATAGAGCATGCTTAAAATGGGGCAGGGCATGCTGTTATGTATAGTTCCACAGCAGCTGGAAGGCAGTTAGTTGAGTACCCCTTGTATACAGCCTGCACCATGTAGCTGCCCCCTTTCCTGTATGGGGAAGAGTTACGTGGTCCCTGCTTTATACATTAATGTAAGGTAAGGTATTTTATGCAGGTCCGGTTATGCAGCAGTGCGCTATAGACTTACAGGAACACGGACAACAACAAGGACAACAGGTTGACAGATGGAAACCTCTCCGCAGAATGGTATTCTGCCTGTTCCAGACTCACACCGGGCAATCCGGTCATCCAGAAGACACATTTAAATTGTCAGATTTTCTTTGTTATAGCTAGTGACATTTATTCGCTTATATTAAACTGTATGCTGACATGTCATTACAGAAAGGTGACTCTTTCCTTATTAAAGTTACTGCAAAGCTTATTTTATAAGCAGCACTGATGCTCAGAACAAAACATTTTTGGATGGGAACCAATGTGCCTAGATGCTCTGCCCGGTCCCTGTCAAAGACACCCAGATGCTCCTTTCCCAGGGGAGGCCTCTGCAATCCAGGTTTGTAAATCTGATCGTCGCACTGGACAAAAATGCAAGTATAACTTCACAATCCTCCTTCCCAACACTATACAACCACCACTTTCATTGTACAAGACACGATCGTTTACCCTCAGTTACGGCTTAATCAGGAAAGTGAGGGGACACTGGCACAGTCATTTCTCCATACAGAGTTTCACGCTTTCTAGGGTATTCAATTATCCGCAAATTCGCGGCAATTTTTTGTCCGAAAATTTTTCGCGGCAATCGGGCGAAAATGCTCCGTTTTTCGACCTATTTAATTCCCAACGGGTTTCACGTGAAAATTCTTGCAGTGAAAAGTGCAGGTGAAAATGGGGAAATCAGCCTGTACCCCAAAAAATGCTAAACTAACATAGGAAAACAGAAGAGAAGTGTGTTAGAGATCACATTAGAGCGTTTTTGGGGACTTAAATTGTGTGAAATGGCTGTTATATGCATTTTTTTTTAAAATGCAAAAAAATTATAGAAAGCAAGTTTTTTTTAGCAAAATAAATGCTCTCATTAAATTTGGGGTACATGAAAATGGGTATAAGTATATATTTGGGTCATTTTAGGGTACTTAAAAAAAAAAAGTGGAAACAGACCGATTACTCCCATCTGCAAGCCTAAAAACACCTGTCCCACTCATAAAGCACCCCAATATACCTGTCCCATACCTTGAACCCCAATTTCCATCACTTTGTACTTTTTCACCCCAAAAATGACATGTCATTATTGGCCAATTAAAAATAATTAAAAACCTCAACGTGCCTAATTAGTCATTAAGGGGTGTGTCCCAGGAGTTCTGTACCATATCCAAACATTTTTACCTTAAAATAGTGACTTTTCCCAACTTTTCACCTGCTTCAGAGTAGGTGAAGTGAAATTAGTGAAAAAATGATCACCGATAAATTTTCCAGGAAAATTGAATAGGCTGTAATTGCGTTTCGCTGGAAAAGTCTGTTTTTTCACGCGAAAAGTCCGTTATCGCTGCTAATTGAGTATACCCCTTTGTCTTACACGGGGATAAATGTAGCAATAAATGCGCTTCTGAGATGGGAAACTGGGAGGAGCTAAATGCTTCCCATTAACAGTATAGAGAATGAGATCAGACCAAGCTAAGTCCATTTGCAGAGTGGTAATAGTGGTGCCACATCCACCAAGGACATCCCTAAAAATTTTCCCCCTCCATCCTCTCATAGGTCAGTAATCCCATAGCACTAGATAAAACTAGAATTTTGCACTGATCCGTAAAGTACATTGGCACACCTACTCCGTACCTACCAGTGTCCATGTTCTGCTGTCTCCTCCCATCCGCCTGTACAAACCTCTGTCCTACAGTACATGCACCACGCAGAAGCAATGTAACCTTATATGTGACACATCTCACTTCAATTAAGTCCTACTCAAGAGAACTCTTCAAATTCCAAAAATGAAATTACATCTATATACTGGTACTGATCCTCTACTATCTATATACAGTACTAATGGTTTTATATGGTCTTACTCTTTATGATCATTGCACTACATGTCCCTTTTATACTAAGGGGGCTATCCTATTAACTGCAAAAAAAAAAAAAAATATGCTGTAAAGAAACTGGAGTTTTTGTAAATTTTCTTCATTGTATCACAGTTTTTTCACATTGTATCCACGAAAAGTTGCGGACCTATGTGCTTTCGCAGCAGCAATCATGAAAAAAAAAAAAAGGAGATTTATGGTAGACATACCATAGTTAAATCTTTCTGCAAGGTACACTGGATTCCACAGGGAATACATCGGGGTGTAGAGTTGGATCTTGATCCGAGGCACCAACAGGCTAAAGCTTTGACTGTTCCCAGGATGCCTTGCACCGCCTCCTCTATAACCCCGCCTCCAGACACTGGAGCTCAGTTTCTTTAACCAGTCCAATGCAGTAGTAGGTAAAAGAGACGGCAGATGTTAGTCACATAGAACCACATTCTCACGACAGGAGAAGGGACCAGTGGCTAATGCCATACAAACCCAAAGAAGCTATGTGCGTCAGGGTGTGCGCCCAATGGAACCCAGTGTACCTCGCAGAAACACATGTAACTATGGTAAGTCTACCATGAATCTCCTTTTCTGCAGCGGGGTACACTGTGTTCCACAGGGAATACATCGGAGATGTCCTAAAGCAGTTCCTCATGGGAGGGGACGCACCGCAGCAGGCACAAGAACCCGGCATCCAAAGGAAGCATCCTGGGAGGCGGAGGTATCAAAGGCATAGAACCTAATGAACGTGTTCACTGAGGACCACGTAGCCACCTTGCACAATTGTTCAGCGGAGGTGCCTCGGCGGGACGCCCAAGAAGGTCCAACAGACAGAGTAGAATGGGCTTTAATAGCAGCAGGAGCTGGAAGACCAGCCTGTGCATATGCTTGTGCAATCACCATTCAAATCCGTCTGTCCAATGTTTGCTTATTCGCAGGCCAGCCACATTTGTGAAAACCTAAAAAGAACAAAAAGGGTATCTGACCTCATGAGAGAGACAGTCCTCTCCACATAAATACGGACAGCCCGTACCACATCCAAAGCCCGCTCTTTGGAGGACAAACCAGAAGAGATAAAAGCCGGAACCACAATCTCTTGGTTAAGATGGAAAGATGACACCACCTTAGGTAAATAACTGGGGCGAGTTCTAAGAACTGCCCGGTCACGGTGAAAAATCAGAAAGGGTGGACGACAGGACAAAGCGCCCAAGTCCGACATAGGGGTATATGCAATTACGGTCGAATTGCCGCAAATGTCGAAAAACGGGTCATTTTCGACACAAAAAATATATTCGACAATGCAATACAGTACTTTGACAAAAAAAACCCAGACTTTTCAGATTCGACTTTTTGAAATTCGACAGTTGACAATTTCGACATGTCTGCAATGGTAAAAATGCGGCTTTTCGACAAAAGTATATTCAATTGAAAAATGTCGATTCGACAACAGTGCTTTTTGACAGTAAATTTGTCAATTTCATTCCGCCTCACTTTGCTGGCGGAATCTAATAAAAAAAAATTTAAACATGTTTTTTTTTGTGTTTTTTTTATTGCTAATAGCATATCTATTTATATTAGAAGGGATTAGGTACTTGGTTTGTCTATTAGGATTTACAACTATTATTTATATATTTTTTAAAATATTTTTTTTTTTTAACTGACTGAAATTGAGAGAGCATGGTTTTCAGTGGGAATGGGTTAAAATTCTGAAAAAAAAATAATGTGTGGGGTCCCCCCTCCTAAGCATAACCAGCCTCGGGCTCTTTGAGCCGGTCCTGGTTGTAAAAATACGGGGGGGAAAATGACTGGGGATCCCCCGTATTTTTAGAACCAGCACCGGGCTCTGCGTCCGGTCATGGTGCAAAAAATATGGGGGACAAAAAGCGTAGGGGTCCCCCGTATTTTTTGAACCATCACCGGGCTCCACTAGCTGGAGAGATAATGCCACAGCCGGGGGAAACTTTTATACCGGTCCCTGCGGCTGTGGCATTAAATATCCAACTAGTCACCCCTGGCCGGGGGTACCCTGGAGGAGTGGGGACCCCTTAAATCAAGGGGTCCCCCCCCTCCAGCCACCCAAGGGCCAGGGGTGAAGCCCGAGGCTGTCCCCCCCATCCATGGGCTGTTGATGGGGGGCTGATAGCCTTGTGCAAAATCAAAGAATATGTTTTTTTGCAGAAGAACTACAAGTCCCAGCAAGCCTCCCCCGCAAGCTGGTACTTGGAGAACCACAAGTACCAGCACGCGGGAGTAAAACGGGCCCACTGGTACCTGTAGTTCTTCTGCAAAAAAAATACCCAAATAAAAACAGGACACGCACACCGTGAAAGTAAAACTTTATTACATACATGCCGACACACACATACTTACCTATGTTCACACGCCGACTGTGTCCACGTCTCCAAGTCTGTCGACGTCTCCAAGAATCCGGGGTACCTGAAAATAAAATTATACTCACCTAAATCCAGTGTCCTGTTATTATTTGTAATCCACGTACTTGGCAAAAAAACAAACCGCATACCCGGACCACGGACTGAAAGGGGTCCCATGTTTACACATGGGACCCCTTTCCCCGAATGCGGAGACCCCCCGTGACTCCTGTCACAGAGGGTCCCCCGCTGACCGCAGGTGATCTCACCGCTGACCGCAAAGTTCCCACCATTGAAGATAATGGTGCGGCTGTGCGATGCGCTGTCTGCCAGCTCAGACGCGCATAGGCAATCAGGAGAGTGCCACGATGTGGCGCTCCCTGATTGGCTGAAGGGACCCTCTGTGACAGGAGTCACGGGGGGTCTCAGCATTCGGGGAAAGGGGTCCCATGTGTAAACATGGGACCCCTTTCAGTCCGTGGTCCGGGTATGCGGTTTGTTTTTTTGCCAAGTACGTGGATTACAAATAATAACAGGACACTGGATTTAGGAGAGTATAATTTTATTTTCAGGTACCCCGGATTCTTGGAGACGTCGACAGACTTGGAGACGTGGACACAGTCGGCGTGTGAACATAGGTAAGTATGTGTGTGTCGGCATGTATGTAATAAAGTTTTACTTTCAAGGTGTGCGTGTCCTGTTTTTATTTGGGTATTTTTTTTGCAGAAGAACTACAGGTACCAGCGGGCCCGTTTTACCCCTGCATGCTGGTACTTGTGGTTCTCCAAGTACCAGCTTGCGGGGAGGCTTGCTGGGACTTGTAGTTCTTCTGCAAAAAACAATATTCTTTGATTTTACAAAAGGCTATCAGCCCCCCATCCGCAGCCCATGGATGGGGGGGGCAGCCTCGGGCTTCACCCCTGGCCCTTGGGTAGCTAGAAGGGGGGGCCCCTTGATTTAAAGGGGTCCCCACTCCTCCAGGGTACCCCGGCCAGGGGTGACTAGTTGTGGATTTAATGCCACGGCCGCAGGGACCGGTATAAAAGTGTCCCCCGGCTGTGGCATTATCTCTCCAGCTAGTAGAGCCCGGTGCTGGTTCAAAAAATACGGGGGACCCCTACGCTTTTTGTCCCCCGTATTTTTTGCACCAGGACCGGACGCAGAGCCCGGTGCTGGTTCTAAAAATACGGGGGATCCACTGTCCATTTTCCCCCCGTATTTTTACAACCAGGACCGGCTCAAAGAGCCCGAGGCTGGTTATGCTTAGGAGGGGGGACCCCACGCAATTGTTTTCGGTGTTTTTTAACCATTTTTGCGCCGTCGGAAAAGTCGAATCCAGGACGCACTAATCCGTCAATTGGTCCGTTTTTCGACAGCGGGACGGTCGAATCCGTTTTTTATTGAATATGTCGAATTCCGGCACCCGCCGGCCGGAATTCGACGGTCGAATTGTGTCGAATTTAAAAACGGACGAAAAAAACCCGCAATTCGCCCGGAAATGCATATACCCCATAGCTGGCAGAAACACGACCTTTCGTGTAAGATATTTAAGGTCCACAGACTCAAGAGGTTCAAATGGAGACTCTTGTAGGGCATTCAACACAACAGACAGATCCCATGGAGTCACAGGAGGGACATAGGGAGGCTGAATCCGTAAAACACCCTGAGTGAAAGTATGAACATCAGGAATAGTCACAATTTTCTCTGAAACCACAACGACAAGGCAGATATATGAACCTTGAGTGAGGCCAGACGAAGGCCTAAGTCTAGACATCGTTTCAGAAAAGCCAAAAGTCTGGCAGTTCTAAATTTACATGCATCGTAATTCTTAGTAGCACACCAGGTGAAGTAAGAATTCCAGACCCTATAATAAATCCGTGCCAAAGTGGGTTGCAGGCTTTCAGTATGGCTTGGATAACCGCCTCTGAGAATCCTTTGGCCCTCAGGAGTGAAGCTTCAAGAGCCACGCCATCAAAGCCAGCCTGGTCAGATCCGGGTAGACACAAGGGCCCTGAACGAGGTGGTCTGGGCATTGAGGAAGTAGAAGAGGACGCTCTATCGATAGACCCTGCAGGTCTGAGAACCAATGCCGTCTGGGCAACGCTGAAACGACTTGAAGTAGTATTCCTCCTTCTTGCTTGAACTTCCATAGTATCCTGGGCAGGAGTGACACTGGAGGGAACACGTATGGCAGCCGAAAGTTCCATGGAATTGCCAATGCATCCACGAATGCTGCTTGAGAATCCATTGTCCTTGATCCGAAGACCGGAACCTTGTGATTGTGTCGAGACGCCATTAGGTCTACATCTGGTAGGCCCCACTTGTCCACTAGGAGCTGAAAGACTTCCGAATGAAGACTACACTCTCCTGCGTGAACGTCCTGACGACTGAGGAAGTCCGCTTCCAATTTGAGGACTCCGGGAATAAACACTGCCGATATTGCTGCCAGATGGTGTTCCGCCCAATGAAGGATTTTTGACACTTCCAACATTGCCATGCGGCTTCGAGTGCTGCCTTGATGATTTATGTATGCCACCGTAGTGGCGTTGTTGGATTGTACTTAAACAGGCCTGTTCTGTATATGAGGCAGGGCAAAAGTCAAGGCATTGAACACTGCCCGCAATTCCAGAATGTTTATCGGGAGGAGAGATTCCTCCTTGGTCCACCGATCTTGGAGAGAGTGCTGCTCCAGCACCGCGCCCCAACCCCGCAGGCTGCCGTCCGTAGTCAGTAGGACCTAGTCGGGGATCCAGAAGGGACGGCCCTGTCGGTCCTGTAGCCACCAGCTCAGTGACAGACGGACCTCCGGAGTCCAGGAGATCATTCGAAACCTGATCCGATGAGGCAGGCCTTCCCACTTCGAAAGGATCAACCTCTGCAGAGGGCGGGAATGTAATTGAGCGTACTCTACCATATCGAAAGCTGACACCATAAGGCCTAGTACTTGCATTGTCGAGTGTATCGACACCCGTTGGCGAGAAAGGAAGCATCTGATCCTGTCCTGAAGTTTCAGGACTTTCTCCGGAGACAGAAACAGTCTTTGGCTGTGTGTGTCCAGCAGTGCCCCAAGGTGCACCATGCTCCAAGCAGGGACCATCGAGGACTTCTTCCAGTTGATGAGGCACCCGTGGGCTTGCAGGAATTGTACCGTCAGTTCCAGATGACGGAGGAGAACCTCTTGGGAGTTCGCCAGGATCAGCAAGTCGTCCAGATATGGCAGGATCCGGATACCCTGACGGCAGAGAAGAGCAGTCATCACGGCCATGACCTTGGTCAAAATCCGAGGGGCCATGGCTAATCCAAATGGCAGAGCCTGGAATTGATAATGTAGGTTGCCAATAGCAAACCGCAGATATTGCTGATGCGACATGGCAATAGGTATATGCAGGTAAGCATCATGTATGTCCAGGGATACCATATAGTCCTCGGGTTCCATGGCCAGCACAATAGAGCGCAGGGTTTCCATACAGAATTTGGACACTCTCACAAATTTGTTCAAAGATTTGAGATTGAGTATAGGCCAGAAGGACCCGTTAAGTTTCGGGACTAGAAACAGAATCGAATAGTATCCTCTGCCTATCTGGGACAGATATACCGGTACTACCACTCCTGTGTCCAGGAGGGATTGTACAACCAGGTGTAGAGCCTGCGCTTTTAACGGAACCGAAGGAAAAACAGTCGTGCAGAATTGGCAAGGGGGACGTCTCTTGAAAGACTGCGTACCCGTGAGAGACAACTTCTCATACCCATGCGTCTGAAGTGGTCTTTAACCAGACCTGGGCGAATTGTAGAAGTTGGCCTCCCACCCTGGGATCCCCAAGGAGGAGGCCCGCCCCGTCATGCAGCGAGCTGGTCCTGTTTGGAAGCAGGCTGACGGGCAGCCCAGGATTGTTTAGATTTGGGCTTAGTGGCTTTGGAAGTACGAGCCTGTCTCGGGTAAATTTGACCCTTTGCTTTTCCTGGAGGACGAAAGGAACGAAAAGTGGTACTCTAAGCCTTCGGAGCAGAAGGATTAGTACTTGGGAGAAACGCAGTCTTGGCAGACGCCAAGTCAGTCTCATTTTTGTTCAGATCCTCCCCAAAGAGGATGTCTCCCTTAAAAGGGAGCACCTCCAGAGTCTTTTTGGAGTCCAGGTCCACCTTCCAGGACCCCAACCACAGAATACGGCGAGCCAGTATAGACGTGGTAGACGCCTTGGCCGACGTAACACCTGCCTCCGAGGACGCCTCCTGAATATAGTGGGAAGCAGTGGTAATATGAGACAGATATCTTCTGGCAGTGTCAGCTATATCCTGAGGTAGCTCTTCCTCCAAAGCCTGAACCCATGCTTCAATTCCTTTAGCGGCCCAGGAGGCTGCTATAGTAGGAATATGTACAGCGCCGGTAAGGGAGTAAAGAGACTTCAGGCATCCCTCCACACGCTTATCCGTCGGCTCCTTCAGTGAGATGACAGTGGTGACAGGCAGAATAGATGACACCACAAGACGGGCGAAATGAGAGAGTCTACTGGCGGTGGATTTTCCAATTTGTTACTCAACTCAGCAGGGATAAGATAACGAGCTAGCATCTTTTTAGACAGGGAGAATTTCTTTCCCGGAGAAGACCAGGATTCCTGATGTATGTCAATTAAATGGTCAGAATGCGGTAAGACTACTTTAGCAACCTTCTGACGTTTAAACTTATCAGGTTTCTTAGCCGCAGTAGTGGGATCTACCTCATCATCAATTTGTAGAATCAGCTTAATAGCCTCCACCAGGTCAGGGACATCAACCAGAGTTGTAGGTTCCTCATCAGAAGCAACTGATTCAGTGTCTGACGGATCAGTATATTCCCCATCCTCATCAGAAGAATTATCTGAAATGTTAGTGGATTGTGAGGAGGAAGCGGCCCGCTTAGATGACCTCTTGACCCCAGCGGGCGTGAGGTAGGCTTTTGTACCACCACAGATTGATTTAATTGTTGTGTCTGAGTAGACAGAGCGTCTGCCCAGGGTGGATTAACTACAGGGACAATCTGTGATTGCAATGGCACAGGAGGTCCCACAGGGGGCGTAAGACGTGACTCCAGCGTATGCAACATACTGGAGAACGCTTGCCAAGGTGGCTCCTGAGTGATTATGGGAGCTGCTGTCGCCGGCACCCCTACACAGGGAGCGATGTTCTAAGCAATCTAGTCAGAATGCTTAGACATTAGCTGAACATTGCTCCGTGTGTACCCCCCTTAAATAGTATATACTGTGTAACACTATATATGAGACCCTGACGCACCTAGCCCCCCAGGGTACAGAATACAGTGATAGCAATAGGTGGGATACACTAATGAAATCCACACAGCAGATACAGGCACACTCAGTCACAGTTACAATGCAGAAATTAATTCAGACAAACATTAAAACTGCACTGGACTAATAAAATCACATATAAATCTATGTATACACAGATATAACAATGCACAGTAGATACTGGATGTATATCTCCGAACACTTGTACTAAATGTTCAGACAGAAGCACACTTGTTCTTAACTAACACTGTCTAAAATGACATGTAGAATACTTAAGTGACTGTAAAATCACAGCGCTGATGAGACAGGCGGATTTACAGAGGAGACTTAGTCGTACAGTCCCGGAGACCAAACGCAGCTATGTGAGAAAATGGCGGCGAAATCTCAGTCAGGGAGTGTGAGAGAGTGAAATGCAGCTCCAGGGCGGGGACACCAGCAGTAGATGGTGCCTGGAGCTGAGGGAGGGGCTACAGGTTAGTGCCTTATCCCCTCTGCTGGTCCTCACCACCGGGTACTGTGGAGTCTATGTAATATGGATCTCTTTAAATCCGACCTGTGCTCCCTGCCCTGGTGTATATATTGGGGTCCCTGTGCAGTACAGTGTGCAAGCCAGCGTCGCTGTCCGTCTCCTGGGACTGCGACCGGAACGCAATTTACTTGCGGGTCCCGCCTGGGAGACCCTCTTACCTCCTCCCTAATGTGCAGCCACGCGATCCTGGAGAGTGTCAGCAGCGGTGTGCCTATGAACCAGTGCGCCTCCGCTGCAAGTACCTGGGAACCGGCCGCGGGAGTATGCAGCGCTGCAGGGGAAGTGATGGAGCCACATGTCAGAATGACATAGAAAGTGCTGCGGCCCTTGAAGTCTTGTAAAAAAGCTATTTTCAGGGCTGCCTAGCGCAGCCTCCCTGTTAGGGGACCTGCACTGCAGGCACCAACTTACAAACTGAGCTCCAGTGTCCGGAGGCGGGGTTATAGAGGAGGCGGTGCAAGGCATCCTGGGAACAGTCAAAGCTTTAGCCTGTTGGTGCCTCGGATCAAGATCCAACTCTACACCCCAATGTATTCCCTGTGGAACACCGTGTACTCCGCTGCAGAAAAGGCTTCTTATCGCAGATTTGGTTTTGCCTGCCTCAGGCAGGCGAAACAAACTCCCCAATAAGTGCCGGCATCGGGCGAGGTAATGAGCTGCGCTAATAATAAAATACCGCCCTAAATGTTTATGTTTACTTAAGGTTATCAATTGCACATTTACTTTTTAATAGCATTACATCGTGCGGTTGCAACTATGTATTCACTCTTGTATATTTGTATAATCAGATGCCACTTTGTAAGATTTCCCCCCATGCTCCTCATCCCTTCACATGTTCTCTTCCCCTCGTGTTCCCATGTTACCTCACTTTTGCCCATCATACTGGGACACTACAGTTTGAGAAGACCTTTTATACATGTTAACACATCACACTTTGTATGGGGGGGGCAAGTACTGACAATTACCTGAAGCATGAGTTAACCACGGGCGACTCCAATGACTCTTCTTTTTAGCTAACCCCTTCTTCTCATCCTTTTCACCTGAAAAATAAAATTCACAGACATTGGGAGCCATTTATGAACTGGAACAATAAGCCCCAGCAGAGCAGCTACAGTTCAGCTCAGAGCTTAGCACACATCAACATTTTGGGAACAGCCAGGTACAATGACAGCTCCTACTTTTGCGGGTTTGTGTGTCCAGCGGGAAGTGATATTATTTAACATTCTACCCTTACAGGACTTAGGGGGACATTTACTAAGCAGTGATAAGAGCAGAGAAGTGAGTCAGTGGAGAAGTTGCCCCATCAACCAATCAGCAGCTCTGTATTATTTTATAGTATACAAATTATAGATGTTAGTTCTGTGCCAACTTGTTGCTATGGGCAACTTCTCGACTGGCTCAGTTCTCCGCTCTTATCACTGCTTAGTAAATGTCCCCCTTAATTACATGGTTTCCTTTTATCTCTTAAAATATCACATATATATTTTCGTAGAGAAGCATCTTTTCCCATATAAATTGCTCCAGGAAGATACAAGAGGTGCCTGATGAAAAGTATGTGCCCATGCAGAGAGAGAAAAAGAAAAGAAAAAAAAAAAAAAAAAGGAAGGTCCTTCAGCCTCTCAACAAGGACCACCCCCAGGGCTGGCGGCAGATATTGTGGGGCCCCGGACTGACAAAGTAGACAGGTGCCCTCCACACGCTAAATTATCCCTACA